>NC_053490.1:340211595-340406595 GCF_905171775.1 Rana temporaria
CTCCATTCGCCATGACCACGCTGTGTGTGGACTGAACATGCGCAAATTATTATTATTTTTTTTTTATTTTAGAAAACAATCCTCGAATCACGTGTGTGCGGTTCGGATCAATCTTTTTCGGTTCGGATCAATGACGATCCGTTGCACCCCTACAAATAACCCAATGAGTGAAATACATCAATAAATTATAGATCCAAAAAAATAGTAGAGAAAAAAATGAAGTAAGAAACTTAATAAACTTAGGTCTCTCAATGAGGAAATCACTTTGGTGAAAGATAAGTTACATCCACTTAAAGACCAGGATGTTTATGAACATAAATCAGATCATTTATGACTCTTTCTTGAAAAAGAAGATAACAATCAAATTTAAAGGAAGAAAAAATATAACCGTGATTTTGCGGATTATTCCAACAAAGTGGTCTTTAAGTGGCAGGTCAAAGTTGATGAACCTATGGTAAATGAGGGAATGACCATACCCCCCACCCTTCTACCACAGCCACCTCCTCTCTGTTTTCCTAATATGACTTTACCATCTTAATCACAAACTAGAGGAAATAATGTGAATGGACAGAGAGGTCAGGCCTTCTCGGAAAGCTATAAAAGGATATATTTCTGTTAAACCGAAATATAACAATAAAAATAAAAATGATGGTAATTATTATCGTTAACCGGGTGTTTCCCATCAGAACCGACAGAATGGTAATAATTTCACGAGAGGTGACTTTGCTCCTATAGAAATGATTTTAACTAGCAGAAACAAAGGGACTATAGGGAAGACACCAGAGATCATATAAACCAGTATGGAGTGGGACCTAATAGACAGACTACGAGAGGTAATGACATTCCCCTTCAAAATAGATTTGCTCCTCTTTTATACTATCAGGACGATAACTATGGGGTAGATTATGTCATCACGAGACATCCTAATCAATATAATGATCATCCAATAAGGCAAAGAGATTAGCATCATGAGTCCCCTCTTAATTTCGATAGAATGGAACAACCTAGTTTTTTTCCCTTGGGCAACATCAGACCCAAAAGGGGATACGAAGAAAGAGAGGCATCAGAGAGGGGGGGGGGGGGGGGGAGTCAGGTCCAAAGAAAAGAAAACACTGGCCCAGATTCAAGAAGCACTTGCGCCCGCGCAACCATAGGTTGCGCGGCGCAAGGGCTTACTTGCTCCGGTGTAACGAGTGCTCCTGATTCAGGAACCTCGTTACACCGACTGCAGCCTAGGATGTGACAGACATAAGCCTCCTTATGCCTTCACATCCCAGGCTGCATTCTTGCGTTGGCCGCTAGGGGGCGCGGCCATTGTGATCGGCGTATAGTATGCAAATTGCATACTACCACCGATTCACAAAAGTTGCGCGGGCCCTGCGCACGCAAGGTACGGAGTTTCCGTACGGCGACTTTAGCATAAGGCTGCTCCTGCTAATAGCAGGCGCAACCAATGCTAAAGTATAGCTGCGCTTCCCGCTCGCGACGTTCAAATTTTACGTCGTTTACGTAAGTGAACCGTGAATGGCGCTGGACGCCATTCACGTTCACTTAGAAGCAAATGACGTCCTTGCGACGTCATTTGCCGCAATGCACGTCGGGAAAGTTTCCCGACGGAGCATGCGCTGTTCGCTCGGCGCGGGAGCGCGCCTAATTTAAATGATTCCCGCCCCCGGCGGGATCATTTACATTAGGCGCCCTTACGCAGGGCTAATTAGCATAGCGCCCGCGCAATTTACGGATTTACAGCGCAATATTTGCGTGGGCGCAGAGAAAAATTTTTGCTCTTTGCCCACGCAAATATTGCGCGATTCTACCTGAATCTGGGCCACTAATTATCAGTGGCATTTTTAATTTAAGTTCAGTTAGACTATCCCAAGGCGAACAAGGTGTTCTCAGTCAAGGACTTAAATTTGCACCCTCCCGTAGACTCAATAAATTTGAGACATTTATAGATGTCCATAAGTTCATCCACAAGATGAACATTGAGAGACATTTTCTTTTGAACCCGATGGGTAACCAGAGCCAGTTGGTTTCCACTCCTGTATCTCAAAGAACTATAGCTAATGCGGTGTCTATTAATTCATCTCAGAGCACAAATCAAGGAGCTAGTCCTTTAACTCATAATAGAGCTGTAGAAGGAAATATTTTGTTCAGATTAGACACACTAATTTTTCTAATGCTTCGTTGTTCAATTCTCGAGGCTTTGTGGCCCCATCTTAACAAGTTTTCAGAGAGATGGTAGTCAAAGACTTGGTTGCTCGTGAAACAGAGATTTAGAAGTAAAAATTATTTTCAACACAATTTGAAGCAGATCTGCGGGTGTAATGACATTGTCATACGCCCTGCAGATAAAGGCGGTGGTGTCGTTATTCTAAACAAAAGCAACTACTTAGAAGAGATGAATAGGCTCTTATCAGACAGTGTGACGTACACAAAATTAGGTTCCTGCCAAGAAACCCGGGAGTGTTTACTTACCTGTCGCCGTGGAAACCCGCGCATAGTCGAAATTACTTCGACGAATACGCTGTAGCTTCCTAGGCATAGGTAGGGTGCAGCAAGATGGTGGCGACTGCATCGAATGTGACGAGCGTATGCTCGTCGTACGCGATGACTTCACCGTGTTTTTTCCTTTCAAGAGAACCGCGGTTCTTTTGAAAGGAAAGTCTGTACACTCGGGCGGCAAGAGATTCTTGCCAAGAATCTCGTCTGGGAAAACAACGTTTTTTTCCTGACGAGATTTTTGCCCGTGTGTACAGGGCTTAAGAGAGTGCTTCTGCCTCTAATTAATGATGGATTTCAATTAGGTATTTTGTACAAAAAAGAGAAGGCATACTTGGTGCCCTCGACGCCGAGGGTACCAGTTATGTATTATCTACCTAAAATCCATAAGAGTCTTTCCAAACCAACCTCTTGTTGTTGTGACTCCCTCTTATTTGAAAGACACGACACGACACGACACAAGTTATCAACCTATTAATAGATTGCGGATGGAGAGAAAGCTGCATATTGGCGACCGCCGATGTGGCCTCTCTCTATACTGTCATATCACACCAACACAGCCAGGAAGCGGTCAAATCTTAATCTTAAGCAAGATCACTCCTTGCCATTAGTACAGAAAGATTTTATTTTAAAACTTTGGGTGTTCGCTACAAGCCAAAATTATTTTTCGTTTGGAGCTAATTTATTTTTACAAACCTGTGGTGTTGCAATGGACGCAAAATTCGTGCCCAGTTTAGCGAATGTATTCATGGCCCGTTGGGAAAGTGAGGTAATTGATGTCAAACCTCCAAGGGAGTTACGTCTTTGGAGAAGACCTACCCCTCTCTTGAGGCCTTTTTTCTAAAGGGGTTGCAAAGGTTCGTTTTTTATTTTCTAAATAGGTTCCTTTAAGCTAGTGCATTGTTGGTTCACTTAACTTTTACTTCGATTTCCCTTCTAAATGTTTTTTTTTGTCTGAATTTCTCACTTCCCGTTTCTCCTCGGTAAACTTGAGACCATCATCAGAGAGGTGTTTAGTCAGCCAGAACAACTTACTGAACAGCTTACTGTTACTTAGTGAGAAATTCAGACAAAGACAACAAAGAAAAAAAAAATTTAGAAGGGAAATCGAAGGAAAAGGTAAGTGAACCAACAATGCACTAGCTTAAAGGAACCTATTTAGAAAAAAAAAAAAAAAACGAACCTTTACAACCCCTTTAAGCTTAATCAAAATAGGGGTATCTCCTTACAGTATGAGGCAAGTCAATCCCAGATCTATTTTTTGGATCTTAATATCATTGTTAAAGATGGTCGATTGACCACCACCACATACATTAAGGAGACTGATCGCAACGCTTACATCCCCCTAACCAGTTGCCATAATGCCTCTTGGCTCAAAGCAGTCCCCAATGGTCAATTTCAGCGCATCAGGCGAAATTGCACTGCCATCTCGGACTACCAACAACCTCAGGTTTTTAAATTAAGATTTTAAGATAAAGGCTACACTGAGAAGGAGATTGATTTGACTATTGAAAATGTTGGTAATATGGATAGAGAACTTATGCTAAAAGGACGGAGAAGGGCTAATCAAGCACCAGATTACAAATTTGGTTGCTCCATGGTGACAGGATATTCCAATCAACACTTTTCGGTCAGAAAGATTTTTAATAAACATTGGATTATATTAAAGAATGATAAGATCCTTGGCCCAGCCATTCCAGATAGACCTGTGGTTATCTACAGAGGGGCACCTCCTCTACGTCATAGTATTGCTCCTAATGTAAAAGACCCCCCTAGAACCATCTCCTTTTTTCAAACCATGAAAGGTTTCTTTCCTTGTAGAAAATTTTAAATTTGCCAAACTCCTTTAGAGGGCGGAAATGTGAAACCTTTCAATCGACTCAGACAAATAAATCCTATAATATAGAGTCCATTGTTACATGCTCTACTGAGTGTGTTGTGTATTTAATACAGTGTCCATGTTCTAAACAGTACATTGGACAGACAAAAAGAGCCTTACATGTACGTTTGTCTGAACATGTGGGGAACATCAAACATGGGTTCAGCAAACATAATCTATTTAGACATTACGTTAAATACTATGGTGGTGAAATCACCTCCTACAGCACTGGAGTCGTGGCTTTATATATCGTGGGAGCAAACGCTGTTGCTGTCAAGATAAACAAATCCGCGAAACAGCTGAATGGCGTACCTAAAACAGTAAAGTAAATTACATACCTGAAAAGCAACATGATAAAACATAACAACAACAATAAAACATTGCAGAATAGAATACAGTAAAAAAGAGCAGAACAATAGAGAGAGAATAGAGAGAGAGAGAACAATAAAACGACAACTATTTTTTTTTGTGTTTTTCTTTTTTACGTTTTTTTTTTTTACTATTTTTTGTAACTGTAACTGCTCAACTTTTCGATTCCAGGTTTGGGTCTCTTAAAATGCGATGGCATCTTGGGAGACCCTGTGTAAGTTTGCCTAGCCTGTGAAATGCACTACGCTAAAACTTCACTCGTGCAATCAAAACATTTCCCAATGCAAAGACCAGGATTGTCA
The DNA here is from genome assembly GCF_905171775.1 of Rana temporaria. Classification (NCBI taxonomy): domain Eukaryota; kingdom Metazoa; phylum Chordata; class Amphibia; order Anura; family Ranidae; genus Rana; species Rana temporaria. The sequence continues at coordinate 340,216,648 of NC_053490.1, forward strand.
GGACAGCGGGGACAATAATAACGGGTGTCACGCCTATATCCCTGCTTGCTACAGACACAACGTCTTCTTTGGGGGGCTCGTTGTGTAGGGGTACTCTCGAGGACATACGGAAAATGCCTCTCATGTCGGCTTACTGCATTTGGTTGGGAATGGTGAGGTGTAGAACCGCCTGGATACAGGAGTTCTAAGATGATCTCATCCTGGAATTGAAGGAAGGATCCAGTCCGTCCTGAAGCTCTGTATATGACATGAGCATTCAGTGAAGCCGATTGAAATAAGTACAGAGACACTTTTTTGTACGAGCGTCTCGCCTTATGGGCAATATGATACAGCGCCAACAACTGGTCGTTGAGGTCCACCCCTCCCATATTTTTGTTATATTGGTGGACACAGAGGGGTTTCTCCACACGCCAGCGGCCGTACGAATTTGGACTGTCGTGTCTGCATGAAGGGTGGTAAGAACGAAAACATTCTTATTGTCCCGCCACTTCACAGCAAGCAAATTATTACACCTTGAGCAGGCTCTCTCCCCCAGCCTAAGACGGGAATCTACAAGCCGCTGGGGAAAGCCCTGGCGATTAGGTCGCACAGTGCCACATGCTCCAATCTGATGATCAAACAAGTGACTAAAAAGTGGCACGCTCGTGTAATAATTGTCCACATACAAGTGGTACCCCTTTCCGAATAAGGGTGACACCAAGTCCCACACAATCTTGTCAGCGCTCCCTATGTAACCTGGGCAGTCCTTCGGCTCTACCTATCTTTTCCCTCATATACCATAAAGCCCCATGTATAGCCTGGTTCCCTGTCACAGAGCTTATAGAGCTTGACCCCGTATCTGGCACGCTTGTTGGGAAGATACTGCTTGAAAGACAAGTGGCCAGAAAATGTAATTAGGGAGTCATCAAACGCAGACAACTTGATGGGGAGTATACAAGGCTGCAAAACTTTTGTTGAAGTGGTTTATGAGGGGCCGAATTTTGTATAGCCGGTCGTATTCAGGGTCTCCACGTGGACGACAAAGTAAATTTTCATTGAAATGCAAGAACCGCAGGATCGCCTCGTATCGTTTCCTGGCCATGGAAGCAGAGAACACGGGCATATAGTCATGTGGACCAATAAGTCAGCAACTTTGGAAATTGATGTATGCCCATGTTGAGGCAAAGGCCCAGAAAGGTTTTAAATTTGGAAACCGTAAGTGGATTCCATTGTCTGGCAAGGACGGACTGGGGATTACCAGTATATAAATTACTCTGGTCCACAATAGATCTATAGAGATCTTCCGTGAAAAACAGCGAACAAAAATCAAGTGACGTAAAATCAGCTGTTTCCACCTGAATACCGGGTTGGCCAGTGAATTTGGGGAAGTGCGGGTTCTGCAGAAGTGGTGGGGACCCAATCAGGATAGGCAAATTCTGCAGGAAGGGCACTATGGGCACAACGGGCCTGTCTTTGTCTTCTTCTTGGTGGCAGCGGGACACTACTCGTGTTTGTCACCCTGCCAGCTTGAACTTCACTTATGGGACTCGCCACGTCACCACGTGATACTGCAGCGGTGGAGTTACAGAGGCGGTCTTGGAATAGAATTATCGGTCTCGCACCAACGTTTGCGGCAATACATCACATGTGTGGATTGAGCGGCGGTTGCATATGTGGGCGCGACATACGTATGCGTTTGCTTCTGCATGCTAGCTCGCGGGGATGGGGGCACTTTAAATTTTACGGTATTAGTAATACATATAAGTTTTCTCACCTTTTCTTTCTTTTTTAACTCAGCTGTCCCTGGCGAGTGAGATCTCATGTGGGCATCTGAAGCCCACTTGTTCCTCCTTCCAGGATATGGCGCTGCTGACTACCCAGCATACACCTCCCGATCTCGTGCATGCGTAATGTGTACAAATCGTGGCTTTGGAACTAGAAGCGGAGGCTGCCCATTGACTCCTGGGATTGATGACATTCAATTCCCAGGAGCCATTGCGCGGGCGGAAATGACGTACCTCAACGCAGCGAGGTACAGCGGAAGCAGAGCTTTCGACTTTAAAATAAGGAACATACATTACAGGGGGGAACAAAAAGTGTTCGATGGTACAGTGTTCACAAATGTGGGAGTGCAAAATTTAAAATGTGGGTAGAAATCTGCTTTAAGTTGCTGCCTTCAGGAGATTGTACAAAGATTTAAGGGCAGCCCAGTATAAAATTCATGCCTCTATTTTGTAGTAAGCAATGATAGCGTGGACCATAAGAATAGAGGGAAGGGACTTGTGTCTTATAACGTACTCCAAGAAAAAATGTTTACAAGCAAGGCACGAATCATATTAAAAAAAAAAAAAAAAAAAAAAAAAAAAAACACAACATGCACACCACAATAAGTTACCAGAGCTGCCAGAAGAATATTATGACTGAAGCCAAGATAAGCTGAGGCCTGAAGATACACCTGGCAAAACTCAAATGTCAACAAACTTAACAAACAAAAGATCAGATGGCAGCTATGCGAATATGAGAAACAATGCTTCATGGACTTTTCAGCATCTATATAGTGCACAGGTGGCAAACACAAGGCCCCCGGGCCAGATACGGCCTGCCAGGCCTTGCCATGGGGACCGCACAACGGCTGGCAGCCGCCACCTCTTTTGTGTCCCAGGCAACAAGAGTAAACATCCTCCATCACGCAAGCGGCGCCGGCTTTGTGCAAGTGCATGCACGGCCAGCCGATCTCCAAGGTAACATCTCTCGCTCATTCTCCTCCTCTGTACCTCTAGCAGCGCAGCTGTTTCCGAGCTGAGCGAATGCGCGGTTGGCCCGTCAGTGTCGGAGGTTCCTGACAGCTCCGTCTGCTATGTATTTTTTTATCCAGCGGGTTGCAGCCTGAGAGCAGGCTATTTGAGGACTTGGGGTGCTGAACACTGAGATCCTCATACACAGGGAAGTACCAGAGCTGGGCCAGGTAGGAAAGAGCACAGATGGGAGAGTTTTTTTTGGGGGGGGGGGGGGGGGCTGTAGAGGCAGAGGTGGGAGGATGGAAGTTTGACACTCCTGATCTAGTGAAATCTAATCTACCTAGCGATAGTGGAATGAGAAGGAGGCTGTCCCTTATGGGGACCTTAATGAACAAGAGTCCAACTGTTGAAAGGGAGCTGTAGCTGAGAGAAAACAGATTGTGCTACATTCAGGCATAACTGACAATTGCGCGGTCATGCGACGTTGTACACAAACAAAATGTATGTCCTTTTTTACCCACAAATAGAGCTGTCTTTTGATTGGTTTGCGCAAAAGTTATAGCGTCTACAAAATAGGGGATAGGTTTATGGCATTTTTATTTTTGTACTAGTAATGGTGGTGATCTGAAATTTTTAGCAGGACTGCAACATTGCGGCGGACAGATCGGACACTTTTGACACTTTTTTGGGACCAGTGACATCTATACAGCGATCAGAGCTAAAAAAATAGTCACCAATTACTGTATAAATGGCACTGGCAGGGAAGGGGGCACTAGGGGGCGATAAAGGGGTTAAGTGTTCCCTAGGGATGGGTTTCTAACTGTGCGGGGAGTGTACTGACTGGAGGAGGAGAGAGATTGCTGTTCCTGATCACTAGGAACAGCAGATCTCTCTCTACTCCCCTGTCAGAACAGGGGTATGTTTGTTTACATACACAGATCCCCATTCTGGCTCTCTGTGGAGCGACCATGGGTGGCCGGTGGACAAGTGCATTGGCGACGCACGCGCCCCCTTATAGCTTCTTAAAGCAGCCGACCTACAATAATGGCAATTTGCACAGCCGCGGCTGGTCAGCAAGTAGTTAACTATATAACTATGTAAGATTTATGTGGTTAAAAAAAAAAAAAAAAAAGACACAAGTCCATCCAGTTCAACCAACCCTTCTTAGAATGTTTAGGATCAGGACAGAGAAACAGTAGAACTTTGTCCTGGTTAAAGTGTCTGTAAACTTAAAAAAAAAAAGAAAACAAATCAAGTTCCTGTCTCTTTTAAGCAGGATAAAACTACATTGTGATCTTGCTATGTAATTTAGCAATATCCATGTTGTATAATACCTGGATCCTGCAGTCAGTTTTAGTTTTTCCATCATCCTGCTCTCTTTGCAGCAAGTTTATCTCCCATCGCTCCCTGCCCCACTCCTCCCCTCCTGGCATAAGCACAGAGCAAAGATTCCTCTCCTGATGTATCTCACATATGTCAGAAGGGAATATCTGCCCCTCCCAATGTACCCCCTGTGATCAGCAAGGAGAAGAGACCATGTGACTGCAAAGAAGCACCTTTTAAAACAGCCAGATAGCAATGTTAATTTTGAAAAAACATGCCACGCTGCACTTACTTTGGTCATAAAAAAGTAGGATTATAAAAAGGAATTTATTGATGTGAATTTACTACCGGTACTTTAAATTAAAAAGAATCACCTTGAGAAGAAAAGATGAAGCCTCAAAACATACTTGTTCCCAGGGCCGATCCGCCCTATAGGCTCACTATGCAAGGCGCTAAGGGCCCTGCAAAGCTGCGAAGGGCCCTGCCTGGTGAGAAGTCATTTTCGCACCCTCAACTCGCTGGCTGAATGGGAGAAGAGGTAAGAAGTCAGCACCCCCCGCTTCTCAATTTAATGTAAGATGTAATTTCCAACAGCAGAACACCCCCTCCCCCCGCTTCTCATCTTTCCTTAATGTGATATGTCACTGTCGTCAGCGCCCCCCACTTCTCATTTTTAATGTGCCATGTCATTTTTCTTAAGGCACCAGGGAGGTCAGGATCGGCACTGTTTTTTCCTATGTTGCACAGGAATGGGTTAAGGCAACCAACTCAGACTCTCCTCACAGAAGTGATGGCAATGGGAAACATAACTTTGTGAGAAAGGGTAGACCAAGGAATATTTCTTATAGACTCAAAAGGAATGTCTCTGAAGGACCAACAGTGCTAGGCTGAGATTCCAAGGAGTCACTGGGGAAGGTCTTCACTAAGGAGTGAGAGGAAAGCTAGGCATTTACTAAAGAGTGAGAGGTCACTTAAAGCGGGGTTCAACCCGCAATTTTTTTTTTTTAAAGTCAGCAGCTGCAAACACTGTAGCTACTGACTTTTAATAAGGACACTTACCTCTCCTAGGCACCCGCGATATCGGCTCCAGAGGCCGATCCCTCGATCGTGGCAGGTCCCGGCGCCTCCATCCTCACTAAGGGAAACAGGCAGTGGAGGCTTGCGGCTTCACTGCCCGTTTCCTACTGTGCATGCACGAGTCTCGCAGATTAGGAAGATCCGCCTCGCAACCGCAATTTCTGGTAAGTAAAAACATATTTTTTTCAAATTTTTTTTGTCGAATTTTGGTGTATTTTTTTGGGTGGACCTCCACTTTAAAGAACAGCCAAAGCTGAGATTTGATATTTGATGGTACTCAAAGCCAAATGTTGGTCCAGCGCAAACAGGAGAACAGACAGAACTTCCTCTGTTTCAACACTCTTGCCTCACACCAAGCAAAGTATGCTTTTCAAGTGTGAGGGAAGACTTTGCATGTCAACTTCCTAAAACTCAAGAGAGTAGGTATGACAAATCTGACAGGCCCTGTCCTTCAGTACTTGGGCATTAACAACCATGCATTAAAGCTGACAAGGAGAATGGTAGACCGACCCGTGGACAGAAGATCCAGATGATCTGGGAGGGTCTACTAAGAGTCTTCAGAGCATCCACTGCAAAGAGTAGAGAATCCTTGATTCTGAAAACAAATCTGCTCCAGTTTGTTGTTGAACCTGGAAGCCAGAAGGTCCATATCCAGTGCCCCCATCTGTGAAAAAAAACACACCCCCTATGGGTGAAGAGAAACCAATTCTCCATGGTCCAGCTGTTGAGAATAAAGAAGGTCCACCTACCAATACTAGCTGGATACTAGGAGGGCTATTTTGTGGGCCTCCCAAAGGGAGCCAGGGTTGCAATCCTGAGTATTGTTTTCTTGGAAGTATAGGGTTAATTCTCTAGTCGCCTCTGCCAGAACCTCTGGGATCTGTAGGAGGCTCTCGTTCAGACGCCAAAAGCTTGATCCGACCGAGAGTCCCCCAGAGAGCGTATACTTGAGGGAGATAAGGGTGTGGTCTGACCAGGTGATATGGCCAATAGAGGATTCTGACACGGAATGCAGTTGGTTGTGGGAAATCAGAAAAAAAGTATATTCTAGTGTAGAGTTTGTGCGGTGCAGAGTAGAACGTATAATCACGCTCTCCCGGATGCTGTAAACGCCATATGTGAATCAGTTGAGCTTTGTGGAGGGAATTAGCTATGCGTTTTCTGTGTGTTGGCCGAACCGAGGAGTGACCAGAAGATGTGTCCGAGGAGGGGATCGAGGGGACATTAAAGTCCCCGCCTAAAATTAGCTGTCTTTCCGTGAACTCCATGAGCCTATTTAAGGTGACTGTAATAAAATTGTCCTGATGCTCATTGGGGGCGTATAGAGTCGCCAAAGTCACTTCCTGTTTCTTGTCTGGTAAAAAGACTAGGCCTATGGCATCATACACAGCTCTCTCTCCCCCCTCTTGTGAGAGTTTGCCAGGAAGGGGGTGGGGGGGTAAGTCATAAGAGGGCCAATAAGAGCTGCATGGCTGCAGAGCTGGAGGTGTGCCTCCAGAAATCCAGCAAGTAAACAGGCTGCAGCTTCAGCTGCCCACAGTTAAAATGGTTGCCGCCAGACTCGGTGGAGGGAGATTTCTGCAGCGTATTTGGCAAGTACAGAATTGCAGTATGTATAAAATAATATGCAAGGTGGTTGAAGGGAAGCTTCAGAATGGCAAAGATGTTTTTATTACAAATTTAATGAGCAGACTGCAGTTCCTCTTTTATTTAGACCCAATGACAATCACTGGGTCCCTGTGGTTCCATATATAATGCAGACAGAGCATAGCTGGTAGGAAGGGACATCAGGATTGCATAGATTACCTAAAATATCATAGCACCTTGCCTTTATACTCCTCTCATGAGCCCACAGCCCTGATGAAAGTAGTGACTTGGCTCTTGGGGGAAAATGATAGAAATATCAAAATGCCTTGATGGGTGGGTGTCAGCCAACAGGTGTGGGCATTCTTAGGCAGGCAGACTGCCTTAGGTAATGCCCACATGTGATGCTGAGCCTTCATGAATAAAAACTGAAATTCAATAAATGAAACGGTCAGGCCAGGGAAGGGCGGAAAGAGATGATGATGGATCTCCTACAGCCAGTAAATGAAGCAGGCTCTGACTTGCTGGAGCTCTATTTGCAACTGTGAGAAGATTGCTGTGCAGTGAAATCAATTTTAGTACAGACAGAAGCCTGTACAACTGTACAAATTAGGCTTCAAATACTCCTAAATCAAAAATGTACATTTATTACCAATCCCCTTTAATGATCTTGCGACAACACAATTATGTTGTAAAATGCAGTAACTACAGTACTTAGTGAGATCTGAAAATTTATGATTAATTGGTAAAAACTTAAAACTTTTTGTGAAAATGAAAATACCATGTAAAAAAAATGACATGTACTTACCAACACACTTAGGGGCATCAGAACTCCAATTTCCATAAGCGGTGCAAAAAACAGAAGGTTGTCCAATAAGTGCAAATTTTATTTCATTGCACCGATATGTTACAGAGTCTTGGTATACATATTCATCCTTTTCAGGGCTAAATGATCCATCTGTAATAGTGTATGGAGGCTCACAATCCTGAACTGCAGAAGAAAGAAAAACTGAAAATGAGATGTCTGCTAAATAACGATTTCAAGTAAATCTAAAGCCAAAAAGTTTTGTTTTAAATGAGCTTTTGCCGTTTTGGAAGGGTGTAACTGGTCAATTTTTTAGGTTGTGTGTATCCCACAGGAAAAAATCATCCCCTGGTTCTGGAGACATAAAACAGGAACCGAGAGGAAATCTACGTAAAATGAGACTAAAGCTGGTCGTAAATGGATCAAAATTAAGCTGGTTTAGCAGGGACCAGACAAATTGGAATCCATGTGTTGCTGCTCCCGCTCAACAGAAGTGGATCTAACCATCCACTTCTGTCGAATGGGCCTATTGGAAAACAAATTCTGATCTGGTGGCAATTGCCACTGGTACAAAGAGGGTGAATCTCCCCCACCAAGACAACAAAAAGGTGTTTTTACTCAGTTTTACTCATTAAAAATATAAGATATCTTTTATACAAATATATTGGATTACTCTGAACTGGGAACTGGTAACCCAAATCAATTTTTTTTTTATTATTAAATTATTTTTATTTTGAACCTTCATTCTTTGATTGCAAAAAAGAGTGCCAATTAAAAGGGTTAGTACAGTATACCTTTACCAAAATCCTGACTATGCAGAGAAGGGTCACCTGTAGATAAAAAAACAAACTGAGCTTTAAACCAAGAAAAATACTGCCATGGCCATAAGTGTAGGCCATTTACATACTGTACCTCCTGAAGTCTGGCTAAAAAATATCCAGAAATGACATCATCCCGTCCCACCTTGTTGCTAGAACGTGGCTAAGACACGCTCAGCCATTTTATAACCTTGTGCTCTCTCTTCCCTGATGCAGGAACCCTGAGCTCAGCGAGTAGAGATAGTGGACCACACATGTGATAATAGCATACCTCCCAACTTTTTGAGATGGGAATGAGGGACACCTATCAGTAAAAGTATGCAGGCATAGGATACACCCCTTGCCACACTCCCTTAACCACTTCCCGACCGCCGCACAAACTTATACGTCGACAGAATGGCACGGCTGGGCAAATGGGCGTATATATACACATCCCCTTTAATTTCGATGTCCGCCGGTGTCCCACACTCGGGTCACAGAGCTGAAGAACGGGGAGATGTCAGTGTAAACACAACATCTCCCCGTTCTTCCTAGTGACATGTCACTGATCGTCTGTTCCCTCTCATCGGGAACAGCGATCATTGACGTGTCACTCATAGCCATGCCCCCTAACAGTTAGAATCAATCCCTAGGACACACTTAACCCCTTCAGCACCCCCTACACGTTAACCCCTTCACTGCCAGTGTAATTTTTACAGTAATCAGTACATTTTTATAGCACTGATCGCTGTAAAAATGACAATGGTCCCAAAATGGTGTCAAGTGTCCGATGTGCCTGCCATAATGTCACAGTCACGATAAAAATTGCTGATCGCCGCAATTACTCGTAAAAAAAAAATATATATATTAATAAAAATGCCATAAAACTATCCCTTATTTTGTAGACGCTATAACTTTTGTGCAAACCTATCAATAAACGCTTATTGCGATTTTTTTACAAAAAAATATGTAGAAGAATATGTATCAGCCTAAACGGAGGAAAAAAATGTTTTTTTATATATTTTTTGGGGATATTTATTATAGCAAAAAATAGGATTTACCAGCTTACCTGTAAAATCCTTTTCTTGGAGTACACCACGGGACACAGAGCCATAATCACTACATAATGGGGTTGTATGGTCACCAGAGGTGATTGGACACTGGCACAACCAATCAGAGACAGTTCCCCTCCATATAACCCCTCCCATCAGGGAAGTACCTCAGTTTTGTAGCAAAGCAATAAGGTTTCCCATAAGAAGGGGGGACATCTGTGTCCTGTGGTGTACTCCAAGAAAAGGATTTTACAGGTAAGCTGTTAAAAAAATCCTATTGTCTTTATCGTAGACCACGGGACAAAGAGCCATAATCATTACATAATGGGACGTCCCAAAAAATGCCCTATATGAAGGGGGGGAGACACAGATCAAGCAGGCCGCCACAAACAAGAAACTCTATACTGCAGCCTGCTGCACACTTCGCCCAAAGGTGGCATCCTCATGTCCTTTCACACCTATCTGATAAAATCTGAAAAATGTGTGGACTGAAGACCAAGTTGCAGCTTTACAGATCTGAGCCAACGAAGCCTGGTGGTGCACTGCCCATGAAGCACTTATCGCCCTGGTATAGTGCACCCTAACAGAAAAAGGAGGAGTTCTGATTTTAAACCATAGGCTTGAATAATAGTTTGTCGAATCCACCTTGAGATAGTGGATCTTGATGCCGCTTGTCCCTTCTTGGGACCATCTGGCAAAATAAACAAAACATCTGTCTTGCGTATCTGAGAGGTTGCCTGCAGATACACCTTTATTGCTCTCACTGGATCTAGAGAGTGCAAAGATCTTTCCTCTGCGGTCTACAGATCCGGAAAAAAAGAAGGCAGGACAATGTCCTGATTTAAATAAAAAGCCGACACCACCTTAGGTAAAAAGGCAGGATGGCGTCGTAATACAACTGTACTTATTACAAATTAAATAAGGCTTTTTACAAGAAAGCACTGCTAATTCAGATACTCTTCTAGCCGAATAGATAGCAATCAAGAATGCCAGTTTTCTGCTTAAAAGGATCAGCGGAATCTGGTGAATAGGTTCAAAAGGTTGCTTCTGCAACACTGACAGTACTAAATTCAGATCCCATGGGCATAAGGGAGATTTGACTGGCGGATTGATCCGCAGTACCCCTTGAACAAGCCCGAACTAGGGAAAGAGATGCCAGCGGTCTTTGAAAGAAGCAGATATTTGACCCATAATGCTACTAAGGGCTAATTTCATATCCACTCCTAGCTGGCAAAAGGCAATAATCCTAGTTATATCTTTGAGGATTTAATTTGTTAGTTTCACACCATGAAACATATGCTTTCCAGACTCTATAATAAATAAGTCTGGAAGCTGGCTTTCTGGCATTAATACGTGTAGAAAGCACTGGACCTGAGATACCTCTCTTCCTCAGAATGTGGGTCTCAGCAGCCAAACCGGCAAACTTAGCGTTTGTAAGGAAGGATGGATCACTGGTCCTTTGCGACAGCAGGTCGTGCTGAAGCGGAAGCTTCCAAGGTGTTCCTACCACCATCTTTATTATCTCGGCATACCAAGGTCTTCTGGACCAATCTGGAGCCACCAAGATTACAGGAATTCTTTCCCTCTTGATCCTGCAAAGTAGCCTTAGTAATAGGGTGATTGGAGGAAACGCATAGATCAGTGAAAACTGATTCCACGGAATTATTAGAGAATCCGATAAGTAGGCCAGAGGATCTCTTGTCCTGGACACAAAGTTGTCCAACTTCCTGTTGAACCTGGAAGCTAGCAGGTCTACATCTGGGGTCCCCCATCTCTGGCAGATGGCCTGAAAGATTTTGGGGTGGAGAGACCACTCCCCTGGTAATAGCTGCTGGCGACTCTGCTTGCCAGTTCTCAACCCCTGGAATGAAAATTGCAGAGAGACAAGGAACATGTTCTTCTGCCCATGTTAAAATATGATTCACCTCCTTCTGAGTGCGCTGACTGCGGGTGCCTCCCTGGTGATTGATGCAAGCTACAGCTGTTGCGTTGTCAGATTGAATCCGGACTGGGTGGCCCTGTAAGCTCTCTGTCCAGGTTCTGAGGGCTAAGTATACTGCCCGTATTTCCAGTATGTTGATGGGCAGGCTCCTTTTGGTCTTGGCTCAGGTTCCTTGGGCTGAAGCTTCTTCCAACACAGCTCCCCAGCCCATTAGACTGGCATCTGTAGACACCACCTTCCAGGTGATTGGGAGAAAGGATCTTCCCTTCCTCAAGTTCTTGGTTTTTAACCACCAACTGAAGTCTTGGCGCACCTGTGAAGACAGGCGCATGGGTAAATCCAGAGCTTGAATCTTTCTGTTCCAGGCAGCTAAAGTATTGCCTTGAAGTAGTCTTGAATGAAACTGGGCTTAAGGGACGGCCTCGAAGGAGGCTACCATCTTCCCTAATAGCCTCATGCAAAGGCAAATAGACGGTCTCTTCTTAGCCTTGACCTTGTGGATCAGGTTCCTTAGCGACTTGATCTTTGACTCTGGTAGAAATACCCAGCTTTGGGCTGTATCTATGATCATGCCCAGATACTCTACCCTTCTTTGGGCTTGTAGCGAGGATTTTTGTAGGTTTACAATCCATCCTAAATGCTCCAGGTATCTTATAGTGGTGATCACAGCGTGATCTAATCCTGCCACTGACTGATCTATCACAAGTAGATCATCTAGATAGGCTGTTATTGTTATGCCTTGTGCTCTGAGATTTCCCAACAGCGGAGCCAGTACCTTTGTAAATACCCGGGGTGCGGTAGCCACACCAAAGGGTAGAGCCACAAACTTAAAGTGGCGATCTTCTACCGCAAACCTTAAGAACTTTTGGTGAGCGGGATAGATAGGTACATGTAAATATGCGTCCTTGATGTCTATAGATGCCATGAATTCTCCACCTTGTAGGGTGGCGACCACTGATCGAATAGTTTCCATTAGGAAATGGCGAATGTTCAGAAACTGATTAAGAGATCTTAGATCCAGAATGGGACTGACGTCTCTGTTTGGTTTTGGGATCACAAAGAGGTTTGAATAAAAACCTGAGCCTTGCTCCTTTAAGGGTACTTCTGTGATCACCCCTTGGGACAGCAAGTGATCCAATACTTTGAAAAAGGATGCTCTTTTTAGAGGATCTTTGGAGAGCCTAGAGCTTCGGAACTGAGAAGATGGGATCTCTCGAAATTCCAGCTTGTACCTTAGGGATACTGTGGATGCTACCCATTTGTCCTGGATTTCTGTCTACCATGCCGCTGAAAACTGACAAAGCCGCCCCCCCACTCGGCCGAGCGGGGGCACCTCTTCATGCAGAGGCTTTGGGGTTTTGCTTGCTAGCCTTTGAACCCCACTGCTTCTGGTTTTTCTGGACCTGGTCTTCCATAGTTTTTGTGGCTGGCTGAAAACGCCGGCGCCACTGGCTGGAGGTAGTTTTACCAGGAGCCGGGGAGAGAGAACGTTTAAAACAAGGTTGCTTGTTTTTCTTCTTTCCACTCGATATCTTTTGGATATATTTCTCCATATTTTCCCAAAAGAGGCATTCGCCATGAAAGGGGAAACTCGCTAGAAGCTTTTTGCATGGTGCCTCTGCAGACCAATGTTTTAACCAAAGGATTCTGCCCATATGCACCAACTGGAGTGTAAGACGAGATGCTTGCTGGATTGAATCTCTCATAGCATCTATTGTAAAACATAAGGCTTTAGGCAAATTTTCCCACATTTTGACCTGTTCTGGAGATAACTCATCCCAGATGCCAGCAGGAAGAAAGATTTCAATAAGGATTCCAACTTCTTTTATGAAGGGTCCTTAAACACCTGTACGTCATCCACTGGACAAGTCAGGTTTTTATTTACACAAGATATAGCTGCATCTACCGAAGGCAAACTCCACTTCTTGGTAAATTCTTCCTCCATAGGATAAAGAATGTCAAACTTCTTTGGAGGAGAGAAACGCTTGTCTGGATGTAACCAGTCTGCGTAAATTAGCTTTTTTAATAACGGATGAACTGGAAAATAGCATGCACTCTGCAGAGATTTTAATGAGCCTAGGGAGGAGACAGGTGATTCAGTTAACTCCGAAGAGGGCAACCTGAATGCAGTATGCACTGTTTCAGCATGACATTGCACCTGCGATTTTAGCATCAGGGAAGCAGAAAAGGGTTCCTCTGATATCCCTGATCTGTCCGACTCCTCATCCCTGCCCTCTGCAGGTATTACCTCATCCTCATCCTTCTCCTCAGATCTTTCTGAAAGGGGATCTAAAGCCACCGAAGGAGATCTGCTTCGCTTTTTGTCCTTTTGTGAGGACTTTGCGATTAATGTAGCGATCTTCTCTTCTAATCTTTCCATGGCTGCAGCAAAAGTGTCATCAGTGACATATGCAAGCCCAGGTGCCACTGGAGAAACTCCTGATAGGCAAATCAAGGCTTACAGGGGAGGAAGATACCAAGCAGGCATGTCTCAGGCGGCGTTGCTTTCTTGCTCTTAGTTCCTGAACCCTAAGGGAAGACATCTTTCCAAGCAACAAGCCAAGGTACAAAAATGCATATACTACTGTGCTCAGTTTAGCAATCTACATCAAGTATGCAATTTAAACACACAGTTTCATGCATAGAGTAGGTGTCTCTCTTTGGTAGTGCCCCACCAACCACATAGAGCTTACATGTCCCCAAAAGAAATGCTGCCGTGTCTCAAGGGAAGAGCTGCTGGCCTTCTGGATGCTTTATGGTCCTAGTTTGGGCGCCATCTTTCAAGAGTGGCGTGCCCGCGCGCGCTCCCAGCCTTACTCTCCTCCACTTCCGCCCCCACCCGATAAAGTGCGCCCCGTGCGCACGAGTGAGCGACCTAGGGCATCATGGTGGCTGCCTGGGAGCATAGATAGCTTCCCCCTGCTTTCCTGGACTTCTTACCAGCGTTTCTTGGAGGGGAGGGGAGGAGCGGTGGCCGTCATTGCAGATCAAGTGTGCTTGTCCTGTGGCTCTGACACTGTACAGAGTGAGGTGAGAAAACTCAGCTCTTTACTTCCTGCAGTGGCCAAAAACGAGAAGACGCCAAACTCAAAATCTTAGGCTCCTTTTTCTCTTACCTTTATCCCCGCCGCAGATTTAACTGCTGAATTTACAGACAGTACCAATCTTAACCCATCTCAGCTGGCTTTGTGTGCCAACCTTCAGGGATATGGGTTCCTATTTAAAGGAGACCTCTTCCCTGGGCCTTGTAAAAGACTCTGACCAGGACTTTTAGCTGCTATATCGAAAGTGCTGGAACTCAGAGCCCAGTCCTGCAAAGAGAGACATTACAGGCGATGCCTCATGCATGGGGCCCGGATCCCATCCAGTTTTGGTGTAATAATTTAGCGTCTTGGATGGACCCAAAAGGCATAACTCTCTTTAGTACCCAGGGGGTCTTTTTGTCCGAGCTTTCCTTAGCATACACTCCATGCGTCCACACCTTAGACACTGGCGAAAAAACTGAGGTACTTCCCTGATGGGAGGGGTTATATGGAGGGGAACAGTCTCGGATTGGTTGTGCCAGTGTCCAATCACCTCTGGTGACCATACAACCCCATTATGTAATGATTATGGCTCTGTGTCCCGTGGTGTACGATAAATAAATAGCATTTTTTTTCAAAATTGTCACTATTTTTGTTTATAGCGCAAACAATTAAAACCGCAGAGGTGATCACATACCACCAAAAGAAAGATCTATTTGTGGGGGGGAAAAATGACGTCAATTTTGTTTGGGAGCAACGTCGTACGTCCACGCAATTGTCAGTTAAAGCGACGCAGTGCTGAATCGCAAAAAGTGGCCTGGTCTTAAGTAGTTAAGGGAGAATTGCACAAAAAACAAGATTGGATAAACCCACAAGTGCTTTTTTTTAACCACTACTATTCCTTTATATTGGCTTTTGGAATTTACAAATGCAGCAATTTAGAAATCAGATGAAAGGTTTAGCAGTGGGAAACACTTTTTGATAGATAAAAAGTGAATTTTTTTTATACATCTATATAGATCTGACCAAAATGAGGGACAAATGAGGGACAGAGGGACATTGCTCCAAATCAGGGATAGTTGGGAGCTTTGTAATACAAGTGACCAGTAACAGCTGAGTGTTCTAGCAACAAGGCAAGATGGGATGTTGCCATCTGAGAGTTTTTTGGCCAGGCTTCGGGAGGTACGCAAATGACCTACACCTATAGCAAGGGCATTATTCAGCTATATTTAAAGATGCACAGTTTGTTTTTATCTACAGGTGAACCAACCATCTATAAGACCCCTTTCACACAGAGGCAGTTTTCAGGCGTTTTAGCGCTAGAAATAGCGCCTGTAAAGTGCCTGGAAACTGCCTCCCATGCCGACCTAATGTCAAAGGCCGAGTGCTTTTACACTACGGCGGTGCACTTGGGGGACGTTATAAAAGAGTCCTGCAAGCAGCATCTTTGGGCCGCATAAACAGCACTAAAGTGCCGCTTAAACGAGCCCCAGTGTGAAAAGTAGCCTAAGCGCTAATGCTGCGTACACACAATGAAAACGGTCTGATGGACAGTTTTCATCAGACTAACCTATCGTGTGTGGGCCCCATCGTTTTTTTATCCATCAGTCAAAAAACTAGGAACTTGTTTTAAAATTATCTGATGGATAAAAAACCTATAGAAAAAAAACGATCGTCTGTGGGTACGTCCATCGGTTAAAAATCCATGCATGCTCAGAATCAAGTCGACGCATGCTTGGAAGCATTGAACTTCATTATTTTCAGTACGTTGTTGTGTTTTACGTCACCGCGTTCTGACACGATCGTTTTTTTAAATGATTGTGTGTAGGCACGACTGATCATCAGTCAGCTTCATCGGATAACTGATGGAAAAATCTATCAGACCGTTTTCATCAGACGAACTGATCGTGTGTACAGGGCATTAGAGTTTTATGCTCTCTTTTGCTTAGGGGATTTGTTTTTCTAGGTATGGCACCCAAAAACTTTTGAGAACAATCCCCTCAAAATTAAAGTCCACCTCCTAATACTAAGGCTCCACCCCCCTTTTACAGTCCAATATTTACATGTCCATTGAGGGAAAAAAAGGGAGAAGATCTTATGTCCTATATCCTACACCAGGGGTGTCAAACTCAATTTCATTGTGGACCGCATCAGCATTATGATTGCCCTCAAAAGGGCCAGTTGTATATGTAAGATTAGATGTCCAGCGCATCCCCTCCCCTAACATTAAATGTCAAGAGACACCCCAACATCAGAAGTTGAGTCCCCCACCCTCCCTTACATCACAGTGCACCCCCCTTTCCTTATGCTGCTGCTGGAAAGAAGCTTGAAGTATTGCTTGAAAGCAGAAAGTAGGTGTCTGGAGGAGGACTGCAGCTGCAGGAGATGTGCGAGGGCCACATGAAATGGCCTGGAGGGCCCGATTCTGCCCACGGGCCTTGTATTTGACACCTGTGTCCTACACTATAAGGATCAATTCATCAACGTTTACTGCATGCGATAAGGGTATCATGTTACTCATTTGCATAAATGATTGCATGTGGTAAAGAAAAAAGAAAAAAAAGGTTATGCAGTATCTACCACAAAAAAATATGCCAGTAAATAACAAGTAAAAAGCCCTTAAGTTCAATTCCCAAGTGGACCAGAGCGAGCGTTAAAAAGCATATGATAATTACCACTAGGGTTTAGCTGGCGGTAATACATGCAGTATTGGTCAAAAAAGCAGCCTGGGGCGGGGGAAAGCCATCCGTCACGTCCTTAACAACCGATGACTCATCAGCTGTCAGCGGGCTTCCCCGCTCACAGCCGATTGTAAATAAAAACAAAAAAACTAAAACACACAATTAAAAAAGGATGGAAAAACTGGTGTGAGGCCACCCCCCCCCCCAGTCCATTCCCTTTGGCAAAAAAAAAAAAAAACGGTGTGCCCCCCCTCAAAATCCATAGCAGACCGTATTTCGGGCAAGCATCCCGGCAGTTTAGGCAAGGGGGGTTGTGGGCAGGGGGCTAATCACAATTTTGGAAGCCCCCTTTAAGAAAGGGGCCCCCAGATCCTGCCCCCTCTATGTAAATGAGTATCGGGTACCCCTTACATATTCGCATAAAAAGTGTCACAAGCTAATAAAAACACACACACTGTCCATCACTCCACCTGCCGGACCAGAAAAACAAAAACCAAAGACACTCCCGCTGTCAGTGAAGGCTGCCTGCCTACTGCAGGCTCTGCTGTCTGACATTTCTTATATAGGTAAGGGGTGGGGCCACCTGGCTGCATATGAACTAGGGGGCCCATTGCGTGGAGCCCACCTAGTCCATATGTAGCAAGGTGGCCCCGCCCCTTACCTATATAAGAAATGTCAGATGGTGCATCATGCAGTAGGCAGCCAGCCTTCACTGACAGCAGGAGTATTTGTTATTTTTTTTAGTATTTATTTTCGGGTCCGGCAGGCGGCGTGATGGATGGTGGATTTAAATTATGGGACACTATTTTTTAATAAAAGAATTGTAAAAAACTGTGTTTTTATTAGCTTGTGACACTTTTTTTGGTGAATATGTAGGGGTACGATGTACCTGATACTCAGGTACATAGGGGGCCGGATCTAGGGACTCCCCCTTCTTAAAGGAGGCTTCCAGATTCTTATTAGCCCCCTGCCCGCTGACCCCCCCCAACCCCTTTCCTAACCTACTGGGCTGCATTGCCGGATAAGGGTCTGCTATGAATTTGGGGGGGGGGGGGCCATGCCATTTTTTTTTACATTTCCGAAGGAGCTGGTATGGACTGGAGAAGGGAAGCCCGCTGACAGCTGAAGAGTCATCAGTTGTAAAGGATGCTGTGACCGGCTTCCCAGCCTGCTGCTTAGCAACCAGCTATTTGTCAAAGAACAGACTTTTTTTGACAAATCCCGGTCCGCTCCTTAACAATCAACTCAATGCAGTAAATTACTGCATTAGATGATGTGGCAATTATTGCTAAATCGAGCAAATACCCTCATTCTGGGTGAATTGAACAGTCACAACTGATTTAAAGCATGCCGTATTTTACAAAAATTTTATCGTTATTTATATGAAGCGACCCCTATGTCATGGTTTCTCAACCAGGGTTCTATGGAACCAGAGGCTGCTAGGGGTTCCTTGAGCAAAGAGCAATTTCTGCCTGTTAGATAAGTTCTCACTGGCACCACTGATGTTATTTTTGGCAGGGGTTCATTGAAACAGGAAAATTATTTCAAGGGTTCTGAAATGCTTGAGAAAGGCTGCATGTACATGGGGGAAATCACTCCCACTGTGCTATTGTATTATGAAAGTGGGGAGCCTTCCCCGCCATCAGAACACACTGATCAATGTTGCCGGATGCAGTAGGTGGCACTGATCGTTTGAAAAACACATGGTTCAAAAATGAGCCAAACGGTAAAAGCGTTAAAACAACAGCATTCTTATCGCATTTTTTGGATGCCATTAAGATTTATGGCACGAAAATGCACGTTAACGTTTTGCTGAAATTTTTGTGTGATTTGGAAACAAGGGCAGAATAGCAGATCTCTGCCTATGATTCCTGGTCCCATAGATGCATTTGCACTCATTTGTGCAAATTTGCCCGTGTGTGTATACGTCATTCTGTCTGATGGAAGTCGACCGTTCTGTCAGCTTCTGTCAGACGAGCATGCTGGAAAACCAGCAGCTGACCGACTCCCGATCAGCGCTCTCCACCAATGGCTGTCTCACTGTCAGAACACAACAGCTCAGTGGGGGAGATCACTTCACTAATTTGGCATAGTTAGTACAGCGGCCCTGACCGGAGCAGACAGTTTTCTTGCTTTTTTTTTTTTTAAATCTTCCGCTCTCTCTCTCTCTCTCTCTGAAATTGCTTATCATAAAATTGCTTATCACACCTGTTTTAGTACCAAATAATTGACTTTGATTGATCTAGGTCAGGGATCTCCAAACTACGGCTCTCCAGCTGTTGCGGAACTACACTTCCCATGAGGCATTGTATAACTCTGACATTGCATACTTGTCAACAGTCCCAATTTTCCAGGGACATCACGCCTAAAAACGAATGCCCCTCCCCTAATTATAATAGGACTCCGCCAAGAGAGAAATATTTTTTTTACAATGTTGGCAACTACGACATTTGCAGACATGACTAGGCATGATGGTAAATGGAGGGCCATAGTTTAAAAACCCCTCATCTAGGTCATTTTTTGGGGAAGGTCATGCTTGGCAATATAATAATATTTTTTTTTCGTATTTGTCTGTATTAGTTATATAAAAATATTTTTAGGGTAACTTCACTTTCATGGAAAAAACTAAATTCAAATAAAATTCAAATAAAACAATATTGCATATACAATTGCGACTTAAGTCATATTGTAAATTGAATGTTATTAATTACCTTTCCTTTTTCAAACTGCAGCATTGTAATTTTCTGTAACATGTAATACAATGCAATATGGCGTACAGTTGGTGTACAGAATGCCCCCCAAAAATTTAATTTTCTGCTTGTGTGATTGGCTTACTGATTCCCACTGGTACCAGTCAGATTTTTGGCATCCCCTGCAACACAAAAGGTCATTTTTGGCAAGATACTCCCAAAGGGAAATCACGTCTAAAGGGATGCAGACCCCCATTTATTTCCTCATTAGAGCCCTGCAGGTGCAGCATCTGATTGAGAATTATAAAACCACAGATACCTATGCTCACGCCATTTTGGAATAAAGTCATAGAAATAATCATCCTGATCACTGAGACTAAACTCATACTCAATGCAGCATGCCGTTTATTGCACATATCAAATTCACCTCTGACAAAATACAAAACACTCCCTCTCGATACACTAATTAAACGCTGCTAAATCTCTTATTCCGATTCACTGGAACTCCCCCCGGGTTCCCTCTATAGCGGAATGGCTCCACAAAGTCTCAGAAATCTATGAAATGGAAGACACTGGCACAATCCAGTGAACGGGTTGAGAGGTTTTATAAGACATGGCAACCCTGGACCATTTTTCAATACTCTCAGGCATATTGGGACATTACAGCCAAACAATTTCCTCGATCCAACATTACTTAAATAACCTATCAATACGTATAGGTCAAATAACAAACTACTACCTCTTATGTTACTGTATTACTGGTATTTGACTACGCACCGTCTAAACCAGGGGTGTCCAAACTTTTTCAAAGAGAGACAGATTTAATGAAGTGAACATGTGTGAGGGCTGACCACTTTGCCTGACATTCTTTGAATCATTAAAATTCGGTCTAAGTGTGCTCGTCCGAGCACTAATACACTGCCCAACAAGAATTCTCTTGCCTTTGTCACGCTTGTTCCCGACACAGACGGATGCTCTGCTCTTTAGGGGTACCGTTAATTCTTAATGGGACCCCACACATTGGAAAATAAGGGGTGCTTTTGGTGCAGTGCAAAAAAAAAAAAAAAAAAAAAAAAAAAGGGTCTGGACTTCTTTCCCTGCATTTTTGTGGGTAGGGGAGCCCATTGAAATGAATGGGCTGCCCTACACGCAGCCACACAGATGTAAACCAAGTGCTTGTTCACATGTCAGGTTGGAGGGGCAGTAAAACAACATAGTTGAGCGTTTCTTACCACCCCCAACTTCTCCCCCTTTAGCTGCAGCTGGGGTTGTACACATGCTGCAGCTGGAGGTATACCCAGGCTGAATGGTGCTGCTCTGCAACTACCCGCAACTGTGTGCACTGCACTGTTGCGGTATAGGCTTTACTGCCTGTCAAATGCCTCTGAAAAGCAATTTGTGCATTGTTTGCTTTTCAGAGGAGCAGCAGTCCTGGCTGCTATCCCAAACAGCAGTTCTGATGGTACAGGAATGGGGGGGGGGGGGGGTTCCAGATTAAAAGTAACATACACACACACAGACACATGCACAGACACACACATACAGACACTCACATGTATAAAGCCCTTTTAAAACAAATCTAGCTTCTAAGTACCTTTCCAGTTTCCTCATTCAGCCGGGTACTGCACTCTAGGGGCAAACAAAGAGCACGGCACACTACCCTGCATTTTACTTTCACTTTTGAGGCTGACGGAGCTTCTTACAGTGCCGATGTATAGTTCGGCAGGGGATCGGGAGATCGGGCTCATCCGACAGCCCTTATCTCCCCCGATAGCGCGGCCCACCTGAGAACCATGCGGGCCGCTCAAAACCAGCCCGTGGGCAACGATTGGCCCGCAGGCTGGACTTTGGACATGCCTGGTCTAAACTGAACACTGTGGTTGGTCACTTTCCTCTTTTTCTTAACCTTCCCTCACTGTTATTGAAGACAAGTCAGGAGAATGCATATACTATCTTACATGTGGTATCGTTCTGATTGGTTACAATGAGACACGACAGAACAGGCTTAGCAGTCTTTACTGGCATATAACACTCACTTTTTTACCCTGAAAACAGAAGGTAAACTGTGCCTGCGTGTTATACGCAGGGGGTTGTGGAATGTTTTTTTCCTGAAACTTCCCTCTTAAAGTTAGGGTGTGTGTTATACGCCTGTGCGTGTTATACGCCGATGAATACGGTAATTGTCGCAAGAGATCCAATAGAACTATATAATCTTACACAATGTTGACACTGTTAACTATGATTAATCAGTTATAATTACATTACCTTTGTGTAACTAATTTGCATTCAAATGTACACTTCCTTGATTTGTACTGATCTATTGTTACAAATAAACTCTTTAATGATAAAAAATAAAACCACAGATTGACTCAGAACATGGACACAGACAAACATCTATTTCTTCAGAATAACAGAAGGTTGTTAAAATCTTTGCAATGTACACAGATCACCCAGAGGGGAATTTTGTTTTCCTCAACAAAAGTGGAGTTACTCTTTAATAAAGTGTGGGAAAATGTAAATGTAAAATTTAAATAACTACATACAGTACATCTACTTTGATTCAATGTTTCAGCAAAAAAGAAAAGAAAAGAACGTCCAGGTACATGCCTGTATGGACATTTATACATATTACAGTTTTATATATGAAAACTAGGGTTGTCCCGATACCACTTTTTTATGACCGAGTACAAGTACCGATACTTCTTTTCATGTACTCGCCGATACCGAATACCGATACTTTTTTTTAAATGTCATGTGACAGTTTTCAAACCACAATACAGACTAAGTATATTTTCTTTAGAACTATGAAGAACTCTAACTCAAGACATTGCCCAGGCCATTACATTGGTGGTCGGTGGGAAGAATGCCCATTACATTGGTGGTCGGTGGGAAGAATGCCCATTACATTGGTGGTCGGTGGGAAGAATGCCCATTACATTGGTGGTCGGTGGGAAGAATGCCCATTACATTGGTGGTCGGTGGGAAGAATGCCCATTACATTGGTGGTCGGTGGGAAGAATGACCATTACATTGGTGGTCGGTGGGAAGAATGCCCCTTTACAGATAGCGAAAACATTCATTGGGTTTACTATTTTGCAAGTTGGAAATGAGTCTGTGATGCATTTGCCTATATGTCTCAGTTTAATGCTCCCTGCTAGCCATGTGTGTAGAGGTAGAAAGGAATTTCATGTGTGATTCATTCCTCTAACAGGTTATTGAAGTGCTAATGTCCCCTCACTATTCTAAAGGTTAATTGATCTATTGTGTTGTGTGAAGAAGATCTGTGTTTACCCTTAAAAGATGTGTATTGTATCATCAGGCTAAATGATTAGAGAAGTGGTATGTTAATTATTCTGATTGCTTCAGTGTAGTAATTAACTCCACTGATGTCTTTATCTAAAGAAATGTGTCTGCATGGTCAGCTCCGACTTGTCTCCTATAATCTGTATGGGAAACCCCACTGTGTGAGGGGGGGGGGCGGAGGTTTCATTGTTCCTAACAGGTTGTAACCACATATAAGCTGAGTTTTTGTGTCATTAAAGTCTCTTGTTCCAGCATTAAGCCTTGGCATGTGTAGCTTATTATGGCGATTCCAGGAGGGGATGTTCTTGTATGGGGAGAAGGGAATGCTTGACGGGGATATCATTCTAATACCGTCACAAATGGTTGGCAGCAGCGGGATTTTCCCTTCTATTCCCCTTTACACCCGGATTCCAAGCAGACACTGGAAGAACTACTGGAAGTTCGTGGAAGGATTGCTAGCAACAAAACCAAGCGGGTCATCATAGCAGAATTAATGGAGATAGACCAGGAGGATGGGATTGCAGCAACGCCAGCAGTACAAGAGATGGAGAGACCAGTGATTCAGGAGGAGTCACCAACCAACAAGCTAATGAGAGAGAAGCTAGCTTGGTTCGGTCCGAACCCAACGCCGGATGTGGTGCTGAAAGTGATGGACCTGTTAGTAAACGCAGAACTACAGAAGGATAAACAAATAAGAGACGCAGAGCTACAGTTAAAACTGGCAGCAGTCCAACAAGCAGCCGCACATCCTCCAAACAGTGAGTACAGCACAGCAGACGCAAGGAAGATTCCGTTTAGCGCTTTTAAAGCTTTTGATGAAAAGGACTGTGAGATTGATAACTACCTGGCAGATTTTGAGAGACAATGTAACCTGCACCGAATAGCTAGAGGAGAGTGGGTTGCAATATTGTCAGGCAAACTGTCAGGCAAAGCTTCTGATGCTTTCCGGACCGTGCCAGATCAGGATATCCATAGCTACGCCAGGGTTAAAGAAGCGCTCCTGGCTCGTTATGCAGTAACCCCAGAGTCCCACCGACAGAAGTTCAGGGACTCACGCAAAACCACGAAAGACTCTTACGCAGAATGGGCATGCCAGTTGTCCCTGTCGGCCTCAAACTGGGTTAACAGCAGCCAGGCCACCACCGCAGAGGACATTTTGCAACTAATGCTCCTGGAGCAATTTTACAATCACATCCAGACGGATGTCAAAGATTGGGTGAGAGATCGCAGGCCCATGACTCTACCAGAGGCCGCGAAGTTGGCGGATGAATATGCGGATACTCGCAAGACAAACCAGGTCACACCACGGGTACAACCTCCACGACCAACGGTGCCCTCACACCCACCAGCCGCTAGATACCAACCTCCTAACAGACCGGTGACATCTAGCCCTCGCTATCCACGCCAGGAGGACAACGAACAACGCTGCTTCCGGTGCAAACAGCTGGGTCACTTCAAGCAGAATTGCCCCATGAACAACAACACCAGGTCAAATTGGTCTCAACCTGGGTACCGCCCACCAGCAGCAGCCCATTGTGTAGACTCGGCTTGGGATCTCCAGGAGCTGGGTCCGGAAGAACCATTGGACACCATTTACGAAGTCCTCACAGTACAATCTGGTATTACGGACAACAGGGAACACCATTGTCAGCTGGTCATGGGCGACAGCCATGAGCCGGAGGGGCCCTGGAGGGAGCTGGGCAGAACGAGGCACCGGCGGCTACCCCCCAAGAAGAAGAGGTCCTGGAAGCCGTACAACAAGCTGACCTGGGAGGAGAAGAAGCGACTGGAGGAGAGGGAGTCGCAGCGGGCGGCCCAGATGCGGGCCGAGATGTTCGCCAAGGGCCCACCGGTGACCCCTTACACCACCACCCAGTTCCTGATGATGAAGGACCACGTGGAGAGCCTGCAGGACATGAGCAAGCAGGAGCTGATCCGTGAGTACATAGAGCTGGAGGAGTGCATAAGCCGCATGGAGGAGGAGAACAACCACCTGAGGTCACAGCAGGCTGACCCCCCCCAGGCTCCATGAACTGGAGATTGAGCTGGAGAAGCTCAAAGAGGAGAACCGGCGGCTGCGGAGGGAGCAGAGGGTGGCTGACCCTATGGGGCACTGACCCCCCCCCGGACTCTGAGCACCAGTGCTACAGCATTTCAACAAATATAACTTTTTCTTTTTATGAATCTCCTGTGATTGTCACTTCAGAGCCATAACCTGCCCCCTCCCATAGCGGGACACCTAGATGGCGGCGCACAGACCCATTCGCCGTCTTCACACTGACTTCTGGTGACTCTGCAGATCGCACAAAGACTTGGGGACTGACCGGCGTGTGATCTGACGACCCGGTGGCATACCTGAGTCGGAAGCAGTTGCCAAGGGAGGTCAGTTACGCCAAACGGAGTTAACCTCGGACTATAAGCTCTGAACCCGTCAACCCTACTGGACCAGGAGAGGTCCAACCGGGTTTGCCGGAGCAGGGAGAAAAAGGGGGGCCACTGTGATGCATTTGCCTATATGTCTCAGTTTAATGCTCCCTGCTAGCCATGTGTGTAGAGGTAGAAAGGAATTTCATGTGTGATTCATTCCTCTAACAGGTTATTGAAGTGCTAATGTCCCCTCACTATTCTAAAGGTTAATTGATCTATTGTGTTGTGTGAAGAAGATCTGTGTTTACCCTTAAAAGATGTGTATTGTATCATCAGGCTAAATGATTAGAGAAGTGGTATGTTAATTATTCTGATTGCTTCAGTGTAGTAATTAACTCCACTGATGTCTTTATCTAAAGAAATGTGTCTGCATGGTCGGCTCCGACTTGTCTCCTATAATCTGTATGGGAAACCCCACTGTGTGAGGGGGGGGGCGGAGATTTCATTGTTCCTAACAGGTTGTAACCACATATAAGCTGAGTTTTTGTGTCATTAAAGTCTCTTGTTCCAGCATTAAGCCTTGGCATGTGTGGCTTATTATGGCGATTCCAGGAGGGGATGTTCTTGTATGGGGAGAAGGGAATGCTTGACGGGGATATCATTCTAATACCGTCAATGCTACTTTTTTCACATTGCATTTTAAACTTCAATTAAGCACTATAGGTGTAATACAGAATAACTGTCAGCGGGTGGCACTGTCCTCCTTAAGAGTTCATTCTTAAACTTCTTATTCATGAGAGAAAAGCAATGCTAGACAAGTCAGTGACACGGCACGCAATTACTTCTGGCAACTACAGTACACATAGCTTGCAACTGTGATAGTGTGCACTACTGTACAGTATTCAACTATTCATTCAGCTTGAATCACTTTCAGTGTATCTTACTTGCTTACAGGGCTGCCTGCTACGATGTCTGCCCTGCTCGTTCTGTTCTCTGCCTGCTCTCCTCCCACTCTCCACCCCTCTCATCATTTAGCAGCACGATCTCTGCTGCTCTCTCCACCCCTTCTCAGCCCCCTCTCTGCACCCACTTGATGTGAGGTTGTTTAAAACAAATACCAGCAATTAGGAGGATGATCTTTGCCGCTCTCTCCAGTCCACCCCTTCTCAGCTGCCGCTCTCCACCCCCTCTCTTCACCCGCTCGAGGTGAGGAAAACATACCAATGAGGATGATCTTTTCTGCTCTCTCCACCCCTTCTCAGCTGCCACTCTCCGCCCCCTCTCTTCACCCGCTCGAGGTGAGGAAAACATACCAATGAGGATGATCTTTTCTGCTCTCTCCACCCCTTCTCAGCTGCCGCTCTCCGCCCCCTCTCTCTTCACCCGCTCGAGGTGAGGAAAACATACCAATGAGGATGATCTTTTCTGCTCTCTCCACCCCTTCTCAGCTGCCGCTCTCCGCCCCCTCACTGCACCCGCTCACCGCCCACTCGAGTTAAGAAATAAAAAAGTATCGGCAGAAGCATCTGGAGCATTTGCGCGAGTACGAGTACTCGCCCAAATGCTCAGTATCGGTCCCGATACCGATACTAGTATCGGTATCGGGACAACCCTAATAAAAACCAAACTGACTATATACTAAAGTGCACAAAGCTAAAACTTTGAGAAACTTTACTGTAAAGCTGAACTAAAAACTCTCAATCAACATTGACTTTTTTTTTTAAAAAACATGCTGCTAGCATAAGTAAATAGGTAGGAAAGTTTATCATTTACTGGTTTTAAAACATTTTTCTAAATTTCTTCAGTTGCTTTTTGGTTTTCAGGCCTAGGCAAATGAGGTCATACATCACAGGATTCTTTTGGAGGGGGATTCTCAGCTTAGCACATCCTCCTGCCTGCATACCTTGCCTAAGGGCAGTTGGATTCCAAGAAGAAAATGCTACATAAAACATATGCCTTTACTCAACTGTGGCCAGAAATGCTAGGGAGGTGTTATTCAAAGCAAAATACCAGCAAAAAATAAAGCATGCAGATATGGATAAATGTGCAAGTTTTGCTTTGAATATTGAAAATTTATTTAAATAGCGTTTTCAGTTTGTGGTCCCCAGATACTGTTTTGTTGTGCTTAAAAAAAAAAAAAAAAAAAAAAACAGGCTCTTATTTCTATTACACTCATATTTTTACATCCCAGGAGGGTTGGTTTTACCTTCACATACAGGGACTTCATTACTCCAAAGTCCATCTGCTTGGCATTCTCTGTAACTCTTTCTGGATATCATATTGTATCTGAAATATATAAAATGAAAAGGTACTTATGATAGAAATAGAAGAAAGCAATAGTGAAGCCAAAGGGGTTATAAAGGTAAATGTTTTTTCGCTTTAATGCATCCTATGCATTGGGGTAAAAAAACATCCGTCAGCACTGCCCCCCCCCCCCGAGCCCCCGTTTTACTTACCTCACCCCTTGAAAGTCCCGTGCGTGTCCCCGTCATCCTGTTCGGTTCCCAGCCTAGCCGTTGATTGGCTAGGTTGGACGGATTGATAGCAGCGCAGCCATTGGCTGGCGCTGCTGTCATAACATCCAATGACGCTGCGCGCCGGGGGCGGGGCCGAGGGATACAGTAGGCAGCTATGGCCGCCACTGTATCACAGGAGCGCGCTCGCAAAAACGTTCCACCATGTGAGGGAGCTTGCATGAAGGTGGAAAGCTCTCGTGAGGAGGAGCAGAGACAGCCGCCGAGGGACCCCAGAAGACAGGGTTCGGGGGCACTCTGTGCGAAACTAGCTACACGGTGGAGGCAAGTATAATATGTTTGTTATTTTACCAAAAAAAAATTCTGCCTTTAGTGTTCCTTTAAAGCCGCACTACAGGCATTGAAGTATGCGCAATGCATATATGAAATGTATTTTTTCATAAGCTGGCAAAATACAAGGATTTCTTTTCAGGTCAGCCTCATGCAACCCCAATACAGACAGAACAAACATACTCTCACATGATTCTGATGTAAACAATACTCTTATTAAAAGCAGAACTATACCACCATCTGCAGTCAGAGTTTCCTGCCATAGTGTGCAATTATGATGAGCATCCTTACACATCATGGTAGACTTCATTGTTTGCCCTTCACAAGCACTGACAGTTCAGCACTATCTCTTGCTACTTTAGCTACATGGCAATCTTCTTTTCATTGGATGGCTACTAAAGATAAAACATTTGCATGCAGCTGCTCTGGCCACAGACAAGCGATACGTGTACGGCACTGCAGACACCTACAGTTGCTTAAATTGCTTGTAAAGAGCCTTGGCGTGTCATGGCCTCTTCCTGGTGGCTGTGAAGTTTGACCCTTTCGGTTCTTCTCTTTAAAGCGGAGTTCCAGCCACAATTTCACTTTTTAAATATAAATACCCCTTGTAATACACAAGCTTAATGTATTCTAGTAAAGTTAGTCTGTAAACTAAGGTCCGTTTTGTTAGGTTGTTACAGCATTTAGACACTTTATAAAATATAAATTGACTGGGGCCATCTTAAGTGTGGGCATCATGAAGCCAGACTGTATGACTTCCTGGATTTCAGCCTTGCAGATCTCGCACATGCTCAGTGCTGCACAAGCAGTGTCAGATCAGGTTTCAGCACCTGTGCTGTCCAAGTCACATGATTCTTTGAGACTGGGGAGTGCACAGACTCCTGGAAAGTTACACCCACTACATTCCCAGAAGTCTGTGCGGTGCATTAAGCACCTAGGTGCAGGAAGTGGGAAGATTAACTATTCTGCCTAGCAACAACACTTTGAAGGCATCTAAAAAAAAATAAAAATAAATTGTAAAGGACTAATGACATTTTTTTTAAAACTACTGATGTAATGTTATATTTATGGGTGGAACTCCACTTTAATGTGTTTGAAGGGCCAACAGGGAGGAAAGGTGAACAGGAAAAGGCAGAATAAACATTACAAGGAAAGATCTGGTTACTTTTCTCCTTAAAATGGAACCTGATTTGTAAAGTATGTCAAGAGCTCAACAATAAACCAAGGTCAGCTTTAAATGTGTAAAGTGCTCAATTTCTAGTCTGGGCAAAGGTACACTTTATTGTCATCTCAATGTTTTAGCATTGAAAAGCCAAACCAACCCCAAAATCTCATAGAAGTGAGAAGTATAGTAGAGGTGCCATAAAAAAACGTACCGGACTGCTTTCCTGTCTCAAGACCTAGAAGGCAAACATATCATGCAATTGATCTGTTTTTACACATTCCAGAGTGCATACAGTGAGGGGGAAAAAAGTATTTGATCCCCTACTGATTACACCCTGTTCCAAATTATTATGCCAATGATATTTTTCTCATTTACCTAAATAATTGATGTAAACAACAGTCAGCATAATTCTCATGTTATCAACTATTAAGAGTACAATTAAAATTTTATTGAACAAACCTCCTAATAAGTATTTTTTCCAAAAAAAAAAACTTACAATGCACTGTTCCAAATTATTCGGCACAGTAAGTTTCAAAACACTTTATAGGTTGTAAAGAACTGAAAATTGTCATTTGTTATGTTTGCAGCATATTTACTGAAATCAAAAGCGATTTCATTCAAACTTTGAACAACATTTTAACTTTTTAAACATTTTAACAGGTCACGTTACATTTTAACATAGGACCCCTTATTTGGTAGCAGCTTCACAAGTCTTCCATCCATTGAACTTGTGAGTTTTTGGAAAGCTTCTGCTTGAATTTGTTTGCAAGATGTCAGAATCGCCTCCCAGAGCTGCTGTTTAGATGTAAAATGCCTCACACCCTCATAGATCTTTTGCTTGAGGATGCTCCAAAGGTTCTCAATAGGATTGAGGTCAGGGGAGGACGGAGGCCACACCATAACTTTCTCTCCTCTTATCCCCATAGCAGCCATTGATGCAGAGGTATTCTTTGCAGCATGAGATGGTGCATTGTCATGCATGAAGATGATTTTATTATGGAAAGCATAGTTCTTCCTTCTGTACCAGGGAAGGAAGTGTTCAGTCAGGAACTCCACATACTTTGCAAAGGTCATCTTTACACCTTCCAGGACCCTAAAGGGGCCGACCAGCTCTCTTCCCATGATTCCGGCCCAAAACATGACTCCACCACTGCCTGGTTGACCTTGCAGCCTTGTTGGAACAGGGTGGCTGTCTACCAACCATCCACTACTCCATCCATCTGGCCCAACCAGGGTTGCACGGCACTCATCAGTGAACAGGACTGTTTAAAAATTAGTCTTCATGGTTTTTTCTGCCCAATGCAGCCGTTTCTGCTTGTGAGCATTGGTTAGTGGTGGCCGAATGGAAGGTTTATGCACAGTTGCAAGACTCTGGAGGACACCTTGATGTCCGTGGGACTTCAGAGGCACCAGCAGCTTCAAATATTTGTTTGCTGCTATGTAATGGTGTTTTAGCAGCTGCTCTCTTGATCTGATGCATGGATCTGGCAGAAATCATCCTCAATGTGCCTTTATCTGCACAAAACCCCTCTGTGCTCTGAATCGGCCACAAATCTCTTAATAGTGCGATGATCACGCTTACGTTTTCGTGAAATATCGAATGTTTTCATACCTCGTCCAAGGCATTGAACTATTTCACTCTTTTCAGCAGCAGAGAGATCCTTTTTCTCCCCCCTATTGCTTGAAAATGGTGCTCTGCTTAATAATGTGCAACACCCTCGTTTAGTAGTTTTTCCTTTAATTGGGCTCAACTGGCAATCTAACTATCACAGGTGTCCGAGATTTTTTTCGGTGATCAATAGAGCCCTGAGACACAATGCCATCCATGAGTTAAACTGAAAAACAATGGGCTAGATTCACGTAGGGCGGCGCATTTGTACGGCAGCGTAGCGTATCGTATTTACGCTACGCCGCCGTAAATCAGAGAGGCAAGTGCTGTATTTACAAAGCACTTGCCTCCTAAGTTACGGCGGCGTAGCATAAATGGGGCCAGCATAAGCACGCCTAATTCAAAGGAGTATGAGGGGGGCGTGTTTTATGTAAATTGATGTTGACCCGACGTGATTGACGTTTACGAACGGCGCATGCGGGAACGACGAACGGCGCATGCGGGAACGACGTCCATACTTAACATTGCGTATGCCTCATAGAAGCAGGAGCAACGTTACGCCGGAAAAGCCTTACGCAAACAACGTAAAAAAATTCCACCGGGCGCACATACGTTTGTGAATCGGCGTATCTAGGTCATTTGCATATTCTACGCCGAGTAAGTATGCACCCTAAGATACGACGGTGTAAGAGACTTACGCCAGTCGGATCTTAGCCTAATTCCGGCGTATCTTGCTTTCTGAATACAGAAAGAAGATACGCCGGCGCAGCTTTGAATTTACGCGGTGTATCTATAGATACGCCGGCGTGATTCAATGCTGAATCTAGCCCAAAATATTTAATCTTTGTGACACTGAAATGGAATTTGCATAATCATTTGGAACAGGGTGTATGTTTATTTGTCAGTGGGCAAACGTACAATCAGTCTATAAATGTAATAGTAGGTTTATTTGAACAGTGAGAGACAGAATAAGGACAAAAAAAAAATCCAGAAAAACGCATTTTAAAAAAAACTTATAAATTGATTTGCATTTTAAATAAGTGAAATAAGTATTTGACCCCTTCGCAAAGCACAACTTTGTACTTAGTGGCAAAACCCTTGTTGGCAAAAACAGAGGTCAGATGTTTCTTGTAGTTGGCCACCAGGTTTGCACATATCTCAGGAGGGATTTTGTCCCACTCTTTGCAGATCCTCTCCAAATCATTAAGGTTTTGAGGCTGACGTTTGGTAACTCAAACTTTCAGCTCCATTCCACATATTTTTGTGATTAAGATCTGGAGACTGGCTAGGCCTCTTTTGCCTTCCACAGGACCTTAATGTGCTTAAGCCACTACTTTGTTGCCTTGGCTGTGAATTTTGGGTCATTTTCATGCTGGAATACCCATCCACGAACCACTTTCAAAGCCCGGGCTGAGGGAAGGAGGTTCTTTTTTTTTTTCTTTTTTATATAAACTCTATTTTTTCACAAAGATATAAATACAGTATTACATGCAAGTACATCAATACAACACATCCTCTACTTTACTGCTACCATCTTTTTAATAAACACAGTTGTTATTCCACATAGAGAGGTTATATTATCTTTAAGCTGGGTTCACACCTATGAGAATCGGCTGCTTAAACCGCATCCAATTCACATAACATTATAAAATACATTGATTTCAATGAGGCTGGTTCACATATGTGCGATGCATTCGCACTGCGCATTGCCGAAAAAACGTGTGCCTTTTCTAGGCATTGCGATGCGGCTCAGGTGCGAATTCAGGCCCATTATCTTCTATGGGCACGCAACTGATTCGCAGATGTGTTCATTTCTCTTCAGGATTTCTCTCATTCACCTCAATACACTTCCCCCCTCCCCTCTCCCAGGTCTCCAAATTTGCAGCTAAAACAGAGATGATCTGCTGAACAGTTCTCTTATGTCTCTGCAGAGATAAGAGAGCTGAAATTCTCACTGCACAAGTGTGAATCCAGCCTACGCTCGCTCATCATTTACACTTCCTTAATAAACTATTATAAGACTGCCATTTCTACTCTTGTTACGTTTTCATTAACCAGGAAGAACCCTCATAATCCTCCCACCAGGATTCATAAGAACTCATAAGAACAGAGAAAGAAAAAAGAAAGAGAGAAAGAGAAAAAGAGAAGAAGAAAAAAAAATTATTATATTATGCCCCCTCCTGCCATCCACCCATATACCCCCCCCCCCCCAACTTCACCCTCCCCTTCGCATGCGTATCCAAAAGTTATTTATTACAGCTCAATTTTTTTGGGGATTTTATTTTAAGGATTTTGTTCCCTATATGTAATATAGGGAGTCCAAACTTTCCAATACTTATCCTCTTGCTCTCTCAACATCATAGTAAGATTTATTTTCCATTTGTTACATTTCTTTTACTCTGTCTAGCCATTGTGATCTCGTTAAAGATACCATGCTTTTCCAAAGGATTGGGATACAGGCTTTTGCCGCCGTAAGCAGATGCCTTAAATGGGAGTATTTGTATTTTTCAATAGATAATGGAATGTCGTGCAGCAAAAAGGCTCCTGGGTTTCTCCAAGAGACACATCTAATTTCTTTGACTGTTTCAGAAACCATCTTCCAGAATTCTTTCAGTCCCGGACATTCCCAAAATGTGTACCATAGTGCCCTAAGCACCCTGGCAGCGCCAACACAGATTTGATACTTGTGGAAATATCTGATTCAATAATACCGGGGTTCTATACCACCTAGTCAGAATTTTGACTAGGAATTTTGACCAGGCCCGTTCATAGATAGTGCCTTTGCGTCTAAGCACTCGATTCCGCTCCAGCATCTTCGTGCCACTCCACTTGCCATTGAGGCTATTGGTGGGAGACCTTTACAGCCTTCCCTTGTGACCATAAAGATAATCCAACTGTCATGCCTTCATTAATAAGGTTCTTCTTATTGATATTTGGTTTAATTAGATTAATCTATGCTGCCATCTAGTGGCCATTTTGTATAACTGCACTATTTCTATTTTAATGCAGTCATTTAAAATAGCTCATTAGATTTTGTACATGCAAGCCTCCGTACTTCCAATCCCATCAGGCCTTGCATCAGCCTTTTCGGTCCTTTTCCCCTTTCACCCTCGAAGCAAGCACATGGGCTGCTGAGTTCTATGCTAGCCATCCAGATTCATCTTCGGTATGTTTGCCATTTGTGTCTTCAGCTAGAGAGATAGATAGAGATAGATAGAGATAGATAGAGATAGATAGAGATAGATAGATAGATAGATAGATAGATAGATAGATAGATAGATAGATAGATAGATAGATAGATAGGATAGATAGATAGATAGGCACTAATTGTATGATTGATTATTAATTGCATTTTGTTTGTATCTGTTACAGTTTTACTCTATCTTGTATCAATAAAAGTTCAAAAGGATTCTGCGCCTACATGGACGACTATGTTGCCGATTCACTTTCTCAAGGGTTTATCTGAAAATCCTCGTCTCCTACTAGTGCTGGCTTCTTCTTTGTGAAAAGGACGAGTAGTGAACTGGGACCTTGTGTCAATTATAGGGGTCTCAATCGCATCATGATTAAGAACGCTTATCCGATTCCACTGATAACAGAATTATTGGATTTATGTTTTGACTAAGATTACTGATCTGTACCATTTTTACCATATTAAAAGATGTGATTTTTATTGCATTTTCTGTCCGATTCATGGTTTCTGATATTTCATCTTGCTGGTACTGACACCACCACCCCCAAACAGAGTGCTCTCGATCCAGTGCTGTGCCCGTCTGCAGTAGCGCTGGTCTCTTCCTGCTGTCACAGGACAGACAGAGCAACAGAGCAAAATTGCCCAAAACCTGTATACAAGCCTTTTTGTTAAACCAAGCCACAGGTTTCATTGAGCAACGTTGCAACCTTCTAGCTACTAATGACATCATTGGTTGATAGGAAGTATGTCGGGCACATATTTACATTTTAGAATGGGGTGCCTCGACATTGTGCATAATTTAAACCACTTAAGGACTGCCGCACGACAATATACGCCAATAGAATGGCATGGGCAGGCATATTGGCGTACCTGTACGTCCCTGCCTCCCAGCGGGTGGGGGGCTCGACAGAGTCCCCCCGATGCCCGCGGCAGTCCGTATCGCTTTAGGAGCAATCCGTGATGAGGGGGCGGCCATTGATTTCTGGCCACCCCCTCACGATCGCGCCTGGCGAATAAGAAGCTCCCCCTGCCTGTGAACTGTAAACACAAGCAGGAGGAAGTGATGTCATCTCTTCTCGCGGTAGTCTTTTTGTCCGGAGCTAGAGGAGAGAAGACATCAAGTTGCGCCGACACTTCACTGACACTAGTACACATAGGCACATAAAACACCCCCCCCCCCCCGATCACCCCCCAGTCACAGTGTCACTGACTGCAGTGGTATTTTTTTTTTTTACTGATCACTGCATTTAGTGTCATTTGTGACTGCAAAAAGTGTCAGGGATAGTAGTGTTAGGTCCAGGGTACCCCCTAACAAAGGTTTGTAACAGAATGACCCGTGACAACCAGAGACTTTTGAACGATGAGGGGTACTCCTGTGCCAGCGTCACTAATAACTCTTGGGTGTAGGGTCATCCTGTGCCCCTTTTGGGCATAGGGTGACTGAGAAATATTAATTATAAGAGATGGGACATAACTGATAATTCATATATAATTCATAACTGATAATTCAGGAATATTACAGTTTGGTTCATGCTGACCCACACCCGGTCAATAAGATTGTCTACTTCAATGTTTAACCTAGGCTGTTGAGATGTTAACCAAGTACGTCTGCTCCTTTCATTGTGTGAAGATGCTATTGATGATAGATATGTGTTGTGAGTTGGCAGTCTAAAAGGTCAGGTGTCTCCTTTCAGGGATAGGGAATTAGCATGTCAATTATGTTTAGTAAAGGAATGTGACTTCTCAGCTGTAGTAATTAGGTCATGTTAAATCGGTGCCAAGACCTCTGTCATAGAAATGTGTATTCTGCAGATGAATCACTTATTGTCGGAGACGGAATGTCTGGGGAATAATTAGCTCAACAGGATGTCATTGTCTAAGAGAGTGTTTATTGAAGTGATGTGTGGGTGGAGAGTTCTTTGTTCCTTTGATTACTGTAATATGTTGTACTGTATATAAGACAGAGTTACCATTAAAAGTGGTCATACATTTTGACTCAGAACGGAGCTTGTCTCGTTATATTTGGGGAATTGGTATGGATGATGTCTGCTAGATTGTGGAGTGTCAGATGAGCTGTCGTGTGGCTGATGGAAGGGCGATCGTAAACGGTGGTGACCATTACATGGTTTAACCCCTTGATCACCCCCCCCGGGTAAGCCTTTCACCCCCTACTGCCAGTGTCACTAAGCAATCTTTTTTCTGATTGCTGTATTAGTGTCGCTGGTGACGATAGGTAGCCAGTTGGCTATTTAGGTTCACCACCAGGTTTTTATATAGTGTCAAGTACCCCCATATATTACCTAATAAAGGTTTTAAC
Organism: Rana temporaria; assembly: GCF_905171775.1. Lineage (NCBI taxonomy): Eukaryota > Metazoa > Chordata > Amphibia > Anura > Ranidae > Rana > Rana temporaria. Next base: position 340,253,097 of record NC_053490.1, read on the forward strand.
CCCCTGATTGCCCCCTAGTTAACCATTTTACCAGTGATCACCGTATAAGTGTTACGGGTGACGCTGGTTAGTTAGTTTGCTTTTTATAGCGTCAGGGCACAAGTCATTTATTACCCAATAAAGGTTTACCCCCCTGATCGCCCAGCGGGTGATATCAATTAGGTTTTAGCGTCAGTCAGGGTCTGCATCACCCCAGGCAGCATCAGATTAGTGCCAGTAGCGCCAACACCCACGCACCCAGCATACACCTCCCTTAGTGGTATAGTATCTGAACAGATCAATATCTGATCTGAACAGATGTATACTAGCGTCCCTAGCAGTTTAGGGTTCCCAAAAAACGCATTGTTAGCGGGATCAGCCCAGATACCTGCTAGCACCTGCATTTTGCCCCTCCGCCCAGCCCACCCAAGTGCAGTATCGATCGATCACTGTCACTTACAAAACACAACACACATAACTGCAGCGTTCGCAGAGTCAGGCCTAATCCCTGCGATCGCTAACAGGTTTTTTGATAGCGTTTGACTCAGTCGCTGACAGTCAGGTGCTTTTTTACCTGTGAGTCTCACTAATTGAACCAGTAAATTTAGAGCTCAAAATGGCAAATCGAAGGTACACTAGTGAAGAGGCCTACACGTTTCTAAAAATGACAGATAGTGAAGAGGAGGTCACACATCTGTCAGATTCAGGCTCAGAATACGATCTTGTAGACAACAGAGGCTCCATGACAGATAGCTCTGACGATGAAGGTGAGGTCCCTTCTAAGGTCAGGTGTACCCGACCCCTTCTGCTGTTGTTGAGGTGCATGAACCGCAGGGCTCTCGTATTGAGCAGAGTAGTACTAGAGCCGCTCATCCTTCTGGTGAACTGGCAAGCACCAGCGGCCTAGTACACCCTGGTCATACATCCAGCACTGCAGTAACACTTGGTGATGTGTCAAGTCCCATAAGTGCAGTTCAAGCTGGCGAGGTGGCAAGCACCAGTAGTGTCCCGCTGCCACAAAGAAGACAAAGACAGGCCTGTTGTACCCAAAGTGTCCTTCCTGCAGAATTCGCCAATCCTGATTGGATGCCCACCACTTCTGCAGAACCCGTACTTCCCCTATTCACTGGCCAACCTGGAATTCAGGTGGAAAGTTGATTTTACGCCACTTGATTTTTATTTCACGAAAGATCTCTATAGCTCTATTGTGGACCAAAGTAATTTGTATGCTGGTCAATTCATTGCCGCTAATCCCCAGTTGCCCTCCCTTGCCAGAGATTGGAAACCTATTACGGTTTCCGAATTTAAGACCTTTCTGGGCCTATCCCTCCTCATGGGCATACATAAATTGAGTAAGTTAAGTAAGAGTGAGCTCTGTAATTTCAAAGCCATTTTATCTAATTTTTAGGGACTCATTAATGACAGGAATAGTACCACTGGATTGGCGCAGGGCCAATGTGGTGCCCATATTTAAAAAGGGCAAAAAGTCTTTACCAAGTAACTATAGACCTGTTAGTTTAACTTCTATAGTTGGGAAGATACTGGAGAGATTAATAAAAGACCACATAGATGAGTTCTTGCTGGAAAAAAACTATTTAATCAACAGACAGCATGGATTCATGAAAGACAGAAGCTGTCAGACAAACCTGATTTCTTTTTATGAAGAGGTAAAACCTTGGACAGAGGCGTGGCTGTGGACGTGGTATACTTGGATTTTGCAAAAGCGTTAGATACAGTTCCACACACACGGCTCATGTGTAAAATAAGGTCTACAGGATTGGAAATATCAGTCTGCAAATGGATAGAAAACTGGCTAAAAGACAGAATTCAGAGAGTCATGGTTAATGATTCTTACTCTGAATGGTCCAAGGTTATCAGTGGTGTACCCCAAGGTTCAGTGTTGGGACCCTTACTTTTTAATATCTTTATTAATGATATTGGGTCTGAGATCAAAAGTAAAATTTCTGTCTTTGCAGATGACACCAAGCTATGCAGTGGAAACATTTATTTACAGGATGTCTCCAATTTACAAGCCGACCTCGATGCTCTGTCTAATTGGGCGACTAAGTGGCAGATGAGGTTTAATGTTGATAAATGTAAAGTTATGCACTTGGGGGCTAAGAATATGCATGCATCATACAAACTAGGAGGAGTACAACTGGGGGGATCTGTAGTGGAGAAGGATCTGGGGGTTTTGGTACATCATAAGCTCAATAATGGCATGCAATGCCAAGCTGCGGTTTCCAAAGCGAGCAATCCTTTCTTGTATTAAGAGAGGTATGGACTCCAGAGAGAGAGATATAATTTTGCCCCTGTACAAATTAGTAAGACCTCATCTGGAATATACAGTTCAGTTTTGGGCTCCAGTTCTCAAAAAGGATAAATCGGGGAACTGGAGAAAGTGCAGAGAAGAGCAACCAAACTGATAAGAGGCATGGAGGAGCTCAGCTATGAGGAAAGATTAGAGGAACTGAATTTATTCACTCTGGAGAAGGAGAATAAGGAAGGATATGATCCACATGTACAAATATATAAGAGGTCCATATAGTGAACTTGGTGTTTACGGTCAACACTGAGGACAAGGTATAGAGGAAAAGAGATTTCACCTCCAAATACGGAAAGGTTTCTTCACAATAAGAGCTGTGAAAATGTGGAACAGACTCCCTCCAGAGGTGGTTCTGGCCAGCTCAGTAGATTTCTTTAAGAACAGCCTGGATACTTTCCTTAATGTACATAATATAACTGAGTACTAAGATTTGTAGGTAAAGTTAATCCGGGGAAATTCCGATTGCCTCTCGAGGGATAAGGAAGGAATTTTTTCCCCTGCTGTAGCAAATTGGTTCATGCTCTGCTGAGGTTTTTTGCCTTCCTCTGGATCAACTGTGGGTATGGAGTTGGATGTATGGGATTGTACTATGTTTTTTATTTTGTTTATTTTTTTTGTGGTTGAACTGAATGGACTTGTGTCTTTTTTCAACCGGACTAACTATGTAAGTTGCGGTCGTATTGGTCCAAACACCAAAATTACCATATGCCCGTGTTCTCTGCCTCCAGGGCACGATACGAGCCGATCTTGCGGTTCATGCACTTCAACAACAATGAAGTTTGTCGTCCTCGTGGAGACCCTGAATAAGATCGGCTCTACAAAATGTGGCCCTCGTAAACCACTTCAACGAACCGCCTTGTTTACTCCCCATCAAGTTGTCTGCGTCGATGAGTCCCTGATTAAATTTTCTGTCCGCTTGTCCTTTAAATAGTACCTTTCCCAGCAAACGTGCCAGATATGGGGTCAAGCTCTATAAGTTCTGTGACAGGGCAACAGGCTGTACATGGAGCTTTATGGTTTACGAGGGAAAAGATAGTCACGTAGAGCCAGAGAACTGCCCAGATTACATAGGGAACGCTGGCAAGATAGTGTGGAACTTGGTGTCACCCTTATTCGAAAAGGGGTAGCACTTATATGTGGACAATTAATACACAAGTGTGATACTTTTTAGTCACTTGTTTGATCATCAGATTGGCGCATGTGGCACCGTGCGACCTAATCACCGGGGCTTACCCCAGGGGCTGGTAGATTCCCATCTTAGGCTGGGGGAGAGAGCCCGCTTCAAATGTAATAATTTGCTCACTGTGAAGTGGACGGATAATAGGAATGTTTTCGTTCTTTCCTCCCTTCATGCAGACACAACAGTCCAAATTCCTATGGCGACTAGTGTTGTGGAGAAACCCCTCTGTGTCCACGAATATAACCAAAATATGGGAGGGGTGGACCTCAACGACCAGTTGCCCCGTAAGGCCAGACGCTGGTACCAAAAATTGTCTGCATACTTATTTCAATTGGCTTTGCTGAACACTCATGTGCTATACAGAGCTTCAGAACTGACTTTATCCTTCCTTGAATTCCAGGAAGAGATCATCCAGGCGGTGCTGCACCTCACCATTCCCAACCAAATGCAGTAAGACCGCTGCATGAGAGGCATTTTCCGCATGTCCCCCTATAGAAAATGTCATGTCTGTAGAAAGCACGGATATAGGAGTGACACCCGTTATTGTCCACGCTGTCCTGAGAATCCTGGTCTTTGCATTGGTGAATGTTTTGAACGCTACCACACACTAGTGCAGTTTTAGCGTAGGGTACAGCTTTCACAGACTGCATTTTGAGAGAGTCTCTCTCTCTCTCTCTCTCTCTCTCTCTCTCTCTCTCTCTCTCTCTCTCTCTCTCTCTCTCTCTCTCTCTCTCTCTCTCTCTCTCTCTCTCTCTCTCTCTCTCTCTCTCTCTCTCTCTCTCTCTCTCTCTCTCTCTCTCTCTCTCTCTCTCTCTCTCTCTCTCTCTCTCTCTCTCTCTCTCTCTCTCTCTCTCTCTCTCTCTCTCTCTCTCTCTCTCTCTCTCTCTCTCTCTCTCTCTCTCTCTCTCTCTCTCTCTCGTTTTATTGTTAACCATTTTTGTTTAAGGCTGCGGAATTTATTTTTTGGGCTGGCTACCTTTTACACTTAAAAAAAAAATGGCCAAAAAACAGGGGTCGTCTTATACGCCGGGTCAGCTGCTCGGATGCCTGCAATACTGTATGTAGAATAATAATTCTGTCCCTTATTTTGTAGGCGCTATAACTTTTGCGCAAACCAAGTAAAAAATATTGTATTTTTTCAAAAATTGTCTTAATTTTGTTTATAGCGCAAAAAAACTACTTGTGGGGAAAAAAGGACGTCAATTTTGTTTGGGAGCCACGTCGCACGACCGCGCAATTGTCAGTTAAAGCGACGCAGTGCCGGAACCTGAAATTTCACCTGGGCAGGAGGGGGGTATATGTGCCCAGTAAGCAAGTGGTTAATAAAGAAAATGACTTACACCAGTGCTACAGTTTGAATTTAAAACGTATGTGTGTGAACTGTGAAGTTAAGTCATGGATTGTGGAAACTAACTAGTTTTTGGGTGATTGTATATAGTGTATACCACATTTACCACTGACTAATGCAGAGTTGCAATGAAAGGAGATCAGCTAAAAGTAGTTTGATCTACATGTGCGTTATAATTAATCGAAATTAGTCGATTAATCGATTTAAAAAAACGGTCAATCGAGCGCGGAAATTTTAATCAGTAACAGCCCTAATTTTTGGGGTTTTCAGGTATGCGATTCAGTTGCAGCGCAGATTTATTTATCTTGACAGCAACAGCATTTGTTTTCACGATACATAAAGCCCTGACTCCAACGCTGTAGGAGGTGATTTCACCACCACAGTTAAAAAACAAAACAAAAAAAAAAACATATATGCCGAAGCATGGGGGCGGCAGGGGAGCGATTTGCTCCTAATGAGACGTACATACGGACGAAATTCCGACAGAGGCTTGCCCGTGGAAAAGTCTGACCGTGTGTACGCAGCATAACTTTTGCGGGAGGATGCCCCCATGCTTTGGCATATATAAATGGTGTATGTATGCCCATAATTAGAAATGGGTGGATGAAGTGAGGTATTCTAATGGTGGGCATACCCAACGATCAATCTATTTTTTTCGTTCAGAGAACAGTTTCTGTAAAAGCAATCCTAGCGGCTAATTAGCCTCTAGACTGCTTATACAAGCAGTGGGAGGGAATGTCCCCCCCCCACCGTCTTCTATGGTTTTCTCTGGCACTCCTGTCCCAACAGAGAACCTGAGAATGCAGACGGTGGCTGACCATAGAGGTGATAAGAGACCAGAATGGCTCCAATCATCTCTATGGCCAAAGAAACCAGAAGCCGGATATAAAGAGCGCCATAGGGAAATTGGGAAAGCATTTTATCACATGATCTTGGTGTGGTCAGATACTTTGAGGGCAGAGGAAAGATCCCAATTTTTTTAAAAAAAGTACCTGTCACTACCTATTGCTATCATATGGGATATTTATTTACATTCCCTGAGATAACAATATAAATTATAAAAAAATGTGAAGTATCACCGCAAAGGTCAGATCGAGGGCAGTAATTTTAGCAGTAGACCTCCTCTGTTAATCTAAAGTGGTAACTTGCAAAGGCTTTTAATATGTATATAGTTTGTTGCCACTGCGCATTTGTGCGCAATTGTAAAGCATGTGGTGTTTGGTATCCTTGTACTCGGCCTAAGATCATCTTTTTTATTTCATCAAACATTTGGGCAATATAGTGTGTTTTAGTGCATTAAAATAAAAAAAAGTGTGTTTTTTCCCCCAAAAATGTGTTTGAAAAATTGTGGGGAAAAAAAAATGCAACACCCACCATTTTAATCTGTAGGGCCTTTGTTTAAAAAATATATATATATAATGTTTGGGGGTTCAACGTAATTTTCTTGCAAAAAACAAAAAGTATCAGAAAGGGCTTTTTCTTCAAGTGGTTAGAAGAGTGGGTGATGTGTGACATAAGCTTCTAAATGTTGTGCATAAAATGCCAGGACAGTTCAAAACCCCCCCCCAAATGACCCCATTTTGGAAAGTAAACACCCCAAGCTATTTACTGAGAGGCATGTCGAGTACATGGAATATTTTAGATTTTGACACAAGTTGCAGGAAAAAGACAAATTTTTTTTTTTGCACAAAGTTGTCACTAAATGATATATTGCTCAAACATGCCATGGACATATGTGGAATTACACCTCAAAATACATTCCGTTACTTCTCCTGAGTACGGGGATACCACGTGTGAGACTTTTTGGGAGCCTATTCGCGTACGGGACCCCAAAATCCAAGCACCGCCTTCAGGCTTTCTAAGGCCGTGTACACACGGTCAGACAAAACCGATGAAAATGGACCGAGGTTCAGTTTCGGTCCAAACCGACCGTGTGTATAGCCCATCAGTCTGTTGTCCTTCGGTCCAAAATTTTAAAACATGCTTTAAAATCGAACCAATGGACCGCTGACCGATCGGGCCAAACCGATGGTTAGTACACAAAAGCATCGGTTCAAAACCCGCGCATGCTCAGAATCCAGTTGACGCATGCTTGAAAGCATTGAACTTCGTTTTTTTCAGCACGTCGTGTGTTTTACGTCACCGCGTTCTGACCCGATAGTTTTTTGAACTGATGGTGTGTACACACATCAGATCATTAGGCCACTTCAGCAGTGGACCGATGAAAACGGTCCGTCGGACCATTCTCATCGGATGAACCGGTTGTCTGTACAGGGCTTTAGGGTGTACATTTTTTATTTTACTCCTCACTGCCTATGGTGGCACAAACCCCACCCCAAATGACCCTATTTTCTAAAGTAGACACCCAAAAGGTATTTGCTGAGAGATATGGTGAGTATTTTGCAGATCTCGTATTTTTGTCACGAAGTTTAACCACTTCTATACAGGGCTGTTATACACACCTCCATACCAGGCCTATTCTGGCACTTCTCTCCTACATGTACAAATCATAATTTTTTTGCTAGAAAACTACGCAGTACCCCCAAACATTATATATGTTTTTTTAGCATACACCCTAGGGAATAAAACAACGGTCATTTCAACATTTTATCTTGTACGGTATTTGCGCAATTATTTTTTAAACGCCTTTTTTGGGGAAAAAAATTGTTTCATGAATTAAAAAAAAATAACAAAACAGTAAAGGTAGCCCAATTTTTTTGTAAAATATGAAAGATTAGGTTACACAGAGTAAATAGATACCTAACATGTCACGCTTTAAAATTGCGCACACTCATGGAATGGCGCCAAACTTCGGTACTTAAAAATCTCCATAGGCAACGCTTTGAATTTTTTTACTGGTTACCAGTTTAGATTTACAGAGGAGATCTAGTGCTAGAATTGTTGCTGCCACTCTAACGCACGCGGCGATACCTCACATATGTGGTTTAAACGGCGTTTACATATGTCGGCGGGACTTGCATGTGCGTTCGCTTCTGCGCCCGAGCTACCGGGGACAGGGGGCGTTTTACATTTTTTTAATTATTATTATTTATTTATTTTACATATTTATTTATTTATTATTTCAAAACTTTTTTTATTTATTTTTTTATTACTTTTATTCCTATTACAAGGAATGTAAACATCCCTTGTAATAGGAATGTGTGTGACAGGTCCCATCTCTCCTCCAGGCTGAAAACCATGAGATCGGTGAAAAAAAATTCACTGATCTCATGAATAATGTGGCTTACAGCCGCAATCGCGGCTTTGTTTACTTACGGGACCCGGGCGTGACGTCATCACATCGCGCCCGGGTCCTCCGATGGTCATAGAGATGACTGGTGACCATCTGGTCACCAGTCATCTCTATACTTCCTGCCAGCGCCGGACGATTCTTTCTCCGGGCCCCCGATGGCTCGGGAGAGCCCGGAGAAGCACCGGATGTAAGAACGATCTAGCGGCGGAACCGCCGCTATGATCGTTCTTATGTTGTGCAGAATCGCCGGCACAAGAGATAGATATCTGGATGATGCCTCTAGCTGCAGGCATCATTTAGATATGACGTCCACTCTGGATGGTAGAGCCACTTTGTGGATGTCATATGACGGTGGCTGGTATTGGAGTGGTTAAAAAAATTTAAAAAGAAAAAAGGAAATACATTTTTTTTCTTTCCTTTCTTCATTTTCAAAAACAAATGGGAGCTGTAAAATACTCATCGTGCCTCTCAGCAAATAGCTTGGGGTGTCTACTTTCCAAAATAGGGTCATTTGGGCTGGATTTGTGCCATCGTGGCATTTTACTGTGATAGGTAGTGAGGAGTAAAATCAAAAATTTACGCCCTTAGAAATTCTGAAGTCGGTGCTTGGTTTTCCGGGTCCCGTACGTGGCTAGGCTCCCAAAAAGTTCCACACATGTGGTATCCCCGTACTCAGAAGCAGCAAAATGTATTTTGGGGTGTAATTTCACATATGCCCATTGCATGTGTGAGCAATATATCATTTTCCTGCAACTTGTGGCAAAATATAAAATATTCCATGGACTCAACATGCCTCGCAGCAAACAGCTTGTGGCATCTACTTTCCAAAATTGGGTCATTTGGGGGGGGGGGGGGGAGGAGGTTGTGCTATTTTGGCATTTTATGGCCTTCAATACTGTGATAGGTAGTGAGGAGTAAAATCAAAAATTTGCGCCCTTAGAAATCCTGAAGGCGGTGCTTGGTTTCTGGGGCCCTGTAAGCGGCAAAGGCTCCCAAAAATTCCCACACGGCTCCCAAAAAGTCCCACATGTGGTATCCCTGTAATCAGGAGAAGCAGCAAAATGTATTTTGGGGTGCAATTCCACATATAACCATGGCATGTGTGAGCAATATATAATTTAGTGACAACTTTTTTTTATTTTATTTTTGTCATTAGTGGCACAGAGTTGTCACTTGGGACAAAAAAAAAATATTCAATGGGCTCAACATGCCTCTCAGCAATTTCCTTGGGGTGTCAACTTTCCAAAATGGGGTCATTTGGGGGGGTTTGTACTGATAGGTAATCAAATTAAAAGCTGTGTAAATTCCAGAAAATTTACCCTAGTTTGTAGACGCTATAACTTTTGCGCAAACCAATAAATATATGCTTATTAACATTTTTTGTTTTTTTACTAAAGACACGTGGCTGAATACATTTTGGCCTAAATATATGACTAAAATTGAGTTAAAATTCGATTTTACTTATAACAAAAAGTAGAAAATATCATTTTCTTTTTTTTTTTTTATTCTGCCTTTTTCCGTTTATATCGCAAAAAATAAAAATCCCAGAGGCAATCAAATACCATCAAAAGAAAGCTCTATTTGTGGGGGAAAAAAGGATGCAAACTTCGCTTGGGTACAACATTGTATGACCGCGCAATTACCAATTAAACAGCGCAGTGCCAAATTGTAAAAAAAAAGTTGAAAAACACTGGCTTAGTGAATTGAATACATTATAAAAACAAACACTCACCCAGTATGACATGTATAATTTACTCTAGATCCAAAGAGTGTATTGTCAATGTGTACATCTCCATTTTCTGTTTCTCCAGGGTGCCTACAATTTATCCCTGCATATATGACATAAAAAAAAATGTAAACAAGGATATTAAATCTGTTAACAAGTCAATCAATACTTGTATTAAAACTTGAGCATGGAGAATGAGCCATATTAAATGTATCGAAATTCTGTGACATAGGTTAAAAAAACTAAACAACTAAACTTCAACATAAATATTTAACAAATGTTGCAAGGAGAAAAGCATTAAAGCAGATAGGTAAAAAGACATACGATTATATATTTGGTGGCTTTTAATACCTCGAAAATAATTAATATTTTGTCCATTCAGTCCAAAGATTTATACAAACTCTGCCATACAACACAATCCTATTTGACAGGGTAGTAGACTTGATTTTTCTCTGCTGCAGTTGAGCAACACTCAGAGGGCTGGTCCCTCCCTAAAACTGTTACCCAACAGCAGTGGTCTCCAAACTGGCCGGCCCAGGGCCAAAATTGGCCCTTTGCTTTTCTTTTATCTGGTCCATAGGGCACTATTCCACTAACTGACATCAATGATGGAGCATTTCCTACTTCCACTGACTACAGTCCGGCCCCCCCTAAAGCCTAATATGGCAAATATATGTAAACATTTACAATTTGCTTACTTTTTAGATAAACAAATGATATTAGATGTAAACAAACTTGACAGATATCGGCATTCCTTTCCTCAGGCGCTGTCACTGTGTGAGGAAAGGAGTACCGATTAGCGGCAAGGCTGACAGGGCACATTTGCACTGATAATCAAAACCTGATTATTAGTGAAGCCCCATCAGTGCTGCATATCAGTACCCACCAGTGCCACCTCATCAATGTCCATCAGTGAAGAAAAATTACTTGTTTGCAAAATTTTAGAACAGAAAGTTTGAAAAAAAAGGTTTTATTTTTTTTCTAACTTTTTGGTCTTTATTCATTTGTCTAGCAAAAAAAAAAGTGGTAATTAACCGTTTTAGCCCTGGACCATTTCGCTGGCCAAAGACCAGGCCACTTTTCGCGATTCGGCACTGCGTCGCTTTAATTGACAATTGCGCGGTCATGAGACATGGCTCCCAAACAAAATTGACGTCCTTTCTTTCCCACAAATAGAGCTTTCTTTTGGTGGTATTTGATCACTTCTGCGGGTTTTATTTTTTGCGCTATAAACAAAAATAAAGCGACAATTTTGAAAAAAAAATTCAATATTTTTTACTTTTTGCTATAATAAATATCCCCCAAAAATATATAAAAAAAACGTTTTCCTTAGTTTAGGCCGATACGTATTCTTCTACATATTTTTGGTAAAGAAAAAAATAGCAATAACCGTTTATTGATTGGTTTGCCCAAAAGTTATAGCATCTACAAAATAGGGGGTAGTTTTATGGCATTTTTATTAAAAACATTTTTTACTAGTAATGGTCGGCGATCTGCGATTTTTATCATGTATGTCAGACACAACAGACTCTTGACAAATTTTTGGAACCATTGTCATTTTTACAGCAATCAGTGCTATAAAAATACACAGATTACTGTAAAATGACACTGGCAGTGAAGGGGTTAACCACTAGGTGGCGCTGAAGGGAGTGATTCTTACAGTTAGGGAGTGTGGCTACGAGTGACACGTCACTGATGACCGGGGAACAATCATCAGTGACATGTCACTAGGCAGAATAGCGGAATGCCTTGTTTACAAAGGCATCCCCCTTGTTCAGTCTTTGCCAACCACAATCGCGGGCTGCCCAGGAACATCAAGTTCCCGGGACCCGCGAGCACACTCACGAGGCACACGCGCGTGTGCACCAAATTTAAAGGGACGTACAGGTACGCCCATTTGCCTGCCCGTGCCATGTTATCGAACATACATCTCCGTGCGGCGGTCGGCAAGTGGTTAAATACCTTTAAAAGAAAGCTTTATCTGTCTCAAAACATTAGGTCTTTATGGACCTTGTTTGTGCACTGGTGTGCAGTCATGATGGAACAGGAAGGGGTCATCCCAAAACTAGTCACACAAAGTTGGGAGCATGAAATTGTCCACAATGTTACATAGTTAGTCAGGTTGAAAAAAAGACACAAGTCCATCCAGTTCAACCATAAAAAAAAAAAAAAAAATATTATAATAAATATTATACAATCCCATTTACCCAACTCCATACCCACAGTTGATCCAGAGGAAGGCGAAAAACCCCAGCAGAGCACGATCCAATTTGCTACAGCAGGGGAAAAAATTCCTTCCTGATCCCCCGAGAGGCAACTGGATATTCCCTGAATCAACTTTACCCATACATTTTAGTACCCAGTTATATTATGTACATTTAGGAAAGTATCCAGGCCTTTCTTAAAGCAATCTACTGAGCTGACCAGAACCACTTCTGCAGGGAGTTTATTGCACATTTTCACAGCTCTTACTTGTGAAGAAACCTTTCCGTATTTGGAGGTGAAATCTCTTTTCCTCTAGACGTAAAGAGTGCCCCCTTGTCCTTTGTGTTGACCATAAAGTGAATAACTCAACACCAAGTTCGCTATATGGACCTCTTATATATTTGTACATATGGATCATATCCCCCTTAAAGCGGGAGTTCACCCATTTAAAAAAAAAAAAAAATCTCCCCTTAGCTTCCTGCTCGTTCGGTCTAGGGGAATCGGCTATTTATATTAAAATATGTGCAGTACTTACCCGTTTTCGAGCTGCATCTTCTTCCGTCGCTTCCGGGTATGGGTCTTCGGGAGCCGGCGTTCCTTCTTGAGTGACAGCCTTCCGAGAGGCTTCCGACGGTCGCATCCATCGCGTCACTCGTAGCCGAAAGAAGCCGAACGTCGGCGCGGCTCTATACTGCGCCTGCGCACCGACGTTCGGCTTCTTTCGGAAAATCGTGACGCGATGGATGCGACCGTCGGAAGCCTCTCGGAAACCTGTCAATCAAGAAGGAACGCCCATTCCCGAAGCCCATACCCGGAAGCGACGGAGAGGATGCGTCTCGTAAACGGGTAAGTACTGCACATATTTTAAAATAAATAGCCGATTCCCCTAGTAATAACGAGCAGGAATCTAAGGGGGAAAAGTGCCCTCTAAGGGTGAACCCCCGCTTTAATCTCCTCTTCTCAAGAGTGAATAAATTCAGTTCCTCTAATCTTTCCTCATAGCTGAGCTCCTCCATGCCTCTTATCAGTTTGGTTGCCCTTCTCTGCACTTTCTCCAGTTCCCCAATATCCTTTTTGAGAACTGGAGCCCAAAACTGAACTGCATATTCCAGATGAGGTCTTACTAATGATTTGAACAGGGGCAAAATTATATCTCTCCGGAGTCCATACCTCTCTTAAAGGGTCACTAAAGGAAACACATTTTTTAGCTAAATAGCTTCCTTTACCTTACTGCAGTCCTGGTTTCATGTCATAATTGTTCGTTTTTGCTCTAATCCTTCTCCGTTCTGAACACTTCCCGGTTGTCTGTTTCCTGATGAAAAAAGTCATGGGAGCTTTCTCTCTGTGGTTACTAATCAAGGAGGTGTGATTACTGTGTGTCTAAAACCCCGCAACACCAATCAGTTTCGTTTTCCAAATCAACACTGCCCTGTATTGGCTCTGTGCAGCAGAGAAGCAGGAAACATGCAAAAACGAAACTGAAACTGTAGGTACATTATATGATTGATTTTTATCTATTTTTAATCATTTTTAAAAGGAATCTGTTAACTATTATGTTTCTATACCCTGTAAACAGTAATTTCAGCAACAAAAAAAAAAAAATTTCCTTTACAACTCCTTTAATACAAGAAAGGACTTTGCTCGCTTTGGAAAATGCAGCTTGGCATTGCATGCCATTATTGAGCTTATGATCTACCAAAACCCCCAGATCCTTCTCCACTACGGATCCCCCCAGTTGTACTCCCCCTAGTATGCATGATGCATGCATATTCTTAGCCCCCAAGTGTATAACTTTACATTTATCAACATTAAACCTCATCTGCCACATAGTCGCCCAATAGGACAGAGCATCGAGGTCGGCTTGTAAATTGGAGACATTCTGTAAGGATGTTATTCTACTGCATAGCTTGGTGTCATCTGCAAAGACAGAAATGTTACCTTTGATCTCAGACCCAATATAATTTATAAAGATATTAAAAAGTAAGGGTCCCAGCACTGAACCTTGGGGTACACCACTGATAACCTTGGACCATTTAGAGTAAGAATCATTAACCACTACTCTCTGAATTCTGTCTTTCAGCCAGTTTTCTATCCATTTACAAACGGATATTTCCAAGGCTGTAGACTTTACCTTACACGTGAGCCGTGTGTGGGGAACTGTATAGAACACTTTTGCAAAATCCAAGTATATCACGTCCACAGCCACGCCTCTGTCCAAGGTTTTACTTGCCTCTTCATAAAAAGAAATCAGGTTTGTCTGATAACTTCTATCTTTTATGAATCCATGCGCTCTGTTGATTAAAATATTTTTTTCCAGCAAGAACTCGTCTATGTGGTCTTTTATTAATCTCTCCAGTATCTTCCCAACTATAGAAGTTAAACTAACAGGTCTATAGTTACTTGGAAAAGACTTTGTTCCCCCATTTTTAAATATAGGCACCACGTTCGCCCTGCGCCAATCCAGTGGTACTATTTCCGTCATTAATGAGTCCCTAAAAATTAAATACAATGGCTTTGAAACTACAGAGCTCAATACTTTTAGGATCCGTGGGTGGATGCCATCTGGTTCAGGTGCTTTATCCACCTTTATTCTGTCTAAATATTTCTGGACCATATCACTTTTGCGCCATTGTGGATCATTTGGGGCTGTGTCACTATTGCCCCCATTATTGACATGAGCTCCCCCATGCTTCTTTTTTGAAGAAAGTATTTAAAGCGGTGGTTCACCCTCCATAACAACATTTTAGCATAAAATTAGGCATAGTAGCGCGAGCTACAGTATGCCTGTATTTATTTTTTTAGCCCCGTACTCACTGTGCAATCGTATATTGAAGATTCCGACTCCCCGCGGGGAATGGGCGTTCCTATCCAGAGGGAAGGTGATTGACGGCCGGCTCTGGCACGTCACGCACCCCGAAGACAGCCGGAGTAGGTCTCGGCTCTTCACGGCGCCTGCGCACAGACTATGCGCAGGCGCCGTGAAGAGCCAAGTCCTATTTCGGCTATTTCCGGAGAAGCGTGACGTGCCAGAGCCGACCGTCAATCACCTTCCCTTTGGATAGGAACGCCCATTCCCCGCGGGGAGTCGGAATCTTCAATATACGATTGCACAGTGAGTACGGGGCTAAAAAAAAAAAAATACAGGCAGACTGTAGCTCACGCTACTATGCCTCATTTGATGCTAGAGGAAAACATTTTTTTTTTTTTTATAGGGTGAACCCCCGCTTTAATAAATTAGCCTTCTCTTTGTCCCCAGTCACCCAGATTATTTTGTAAAGTGCCTACATGCTCAGACTTGACTTTTTTACTATTAATAAATTTGAAGATTTTTGGGGGGTTTGTCCTACTATCCTTTGCAATCTGTCGTTCGTTTTTGCATCCTTGATTTCCTTTTTACATATTCGGTTATATTCTTTGTAACATTTAAATGACACTTGTGTTCCTTCAATTTTATATTTTTTAAAAGCTATTTTCTTACTTTGGCCGTGAGCCACATAGGTTTTATTTTTAGCCTTTTAAACTTATTGCCCATGGGAATATACTTTGCACAAACAGTCTTTGAGGAATTCCCATTTCTGTTCTGTTCGATACCAACATTCTCCCCAGTCTAAGTCCTGGAGAGCAGCCCTCATCCTTGGAAAATTTGCTCTCTTGAAATTAAATGTTTTTATCTTTCCCGTAGGTGATTTTTGCTTACAGCTAACATCAAATGAAATCATGTTATGGTCACTGCTACCCAGGTGTTCCTCTATCTGAACATTAGTAATAAGCTCTGCATGGTTTGAGATTACCAGGTCCAACAGAGCATCATTCCTAGTTGGGGCCTCAAACTGGACCATAAAATTGTCCTGTAATAGGTTTATACATTTTTGCCCTTTAACTGTCCCAGCAGTACCATTACTCCGGTCAATTTCTGGGTAGTTAAAATCCTACATTATTATCACCATCCCAGCCCTTGCAGGCCTTTCCATCTGTGCAAGGACCTGAGTCTCCACCTCCTCATTAACATTGGGTGGTCTAAAACAAATTCCAATGATTAACTTTGAATTACGCACATCTGTATGCAGTTCCACCCATAATGCTTCAGACTCATCACACTCTCCATCCGCCATGTCCTCTTTCACACTCACTTTGAGATCACTTCTCACATAGAGACAGACCCCTTGACCTTTCATTTTTACCTGTCTTTCCGAAAGAGTGCATAGCCAGGAATATTAAAGAAGTAAACCCCCCCCCCCCCCCCCCGAAAAAAATGGGAAAAAAACCTGCAAGAGAAACGCATAATGAGCTAGTATGCATAGCATACTAGCTCATTATGTGTCACTTACCTGAGATCAAAGCCCCAGAAGCGCTCCTCGTTCCCCTTTGCCGCCATGTCCCCGCTGACCGTCTTGCGGGTATCGCCGATCCGGCACTGTGATTGGCCCGAGCGGCGATGACGTCACTCCCGCGCATGCGCGCGGGACAGGCATTTTCCCATTCAGAAAACAGGCTCGCTCAGTCGGTGCAGTGTTTTCTGAAAATATCTCCTTAACCGTGTAGGTTAGGTAGATATTTCTTGCACCTACAGGTAAGCCTTAATCTACGCTTACCTGTAGGTGCAAGTTGTCACAGTGGATTTACAACCACTTTAGCCCAGTCACGTGAGAAATAAAGCCAAGTTTCATCATAGCTCTCCTGATGCACTAGAGCTTCCAACTCACCTATTTCGATTGGCAGACTTCTGGCATTGGTGAACAAACACTTTACTTTACTTAGTTCAGATTTCATCCCTATAAAGATTTTGTGGCTTAACTTGTAAAGACTGTTCAATCATGCACCCCATGCAATGTCACAGAGCTTGAAGAGTTTTGCACTGAAGAATAAGGAAATATGGCAGTGTTCAGATGAGCAAAGTTGATAAAAAAACCTTTCCCATGAACTCAAGGCTGTAGACTACATGTGCTAAACACTGACTTAAAGCGGAGGTTCGCCAAAAAAAAAAAATAATAATTAAAAGCCAGCAGCTACAAATACTGCAGCGGCTGACTTTTAATATTTAGGACACTTACCTGTTCAAGGCGCACGCGATGTCGGCAGCCGAAGCCGATCTGTCGCTCGGCTCTTGACTGCTGCCACCGCCATCCTCGGTAGGGGAATCACTTCCTGGTTCCCTACTGCGCAGACCTGTGTTTCTCCCAGAAGACAGCGGGGGAGGACAGAATAGGCGCTGGAAGTGGCGTAGGTTACCTCGTTCGCCGAGGCGACCTATGCCCGGAAGTGGGAGCAAATACCTGTATTACATAGGTATCTGCTCCCTCCTCCCCCATAAAGGTGCCAAACGTGACACCAGAAGGGGGGGGGGGGGGGATTCCAAAAAGTGGAAGTTCCATTTTTGAGTGGAACTCAACTTTAAGGTAATATATAATAAAGTATTGGGTTATTTATTGTAATTAAAAGTCTTTATTGGGGGGCGCTCGCGAGCAGCGAACCAAGATGGCTGCTTGGTAATCTCGCTCCTCGCCGGACACATCAGCCACATCAATATCGATATTGAGGGCACTCTTTGCTTCCCCTGCCCCTCTCCGATCCCCCGCAGCCCCGCACACCACATGGAGCGGAGAGCCACCCAATCCCCCAGCGCTCTTTTGGACCTGGTAATCTCAAATCATGAAGAGTTTATGACTAATGTTTAGATAAAGGGACACCTGGGTAGCAGTGATCATATCATGATTTCATTTGATGTTAGCTGTAAGCAAGAAATACATACAGGAAAGAAAAAACCCTTAATTTCAAGAGAGCACATTTTCCAAGGATGAGGGCTGCTCTCCAAGGACTTATGCTGAGTACACACCACCATTTTTCGGGTTCTAAAAAATGCCTCTTTTTTTATGTCATTAAAAACGATCGTGTGTGGGCTTCAGAGCATTTTTCGGGTTCTAAAAAATGCCTCTTTTTTTATGTCATTAAAAACGATCGTGTGTGGGCTTCAGAGCATTTTTCGGGTTCTAAAAAAACGTCCAAATTTTTTTTTGAACATGCTTTATTTTTTAACAAAGTTAACGTTGTCATTTTTCGGGTTGTAAAAAATGGTCATATGTGGGCTTTAACGACATGAAAAATCCGCGCATTGCTCAGAAGCAAGTTATGAGACGGGATCGCGGGATCTTTTACTAACACAAAATCAGCCCCAAGGGTGGCGGCATCCGCATGGAAGTTCCCATTGTACGTCACCGCGCTTTGCTAGAGCATTGTTTTTTTTCACGATCGTGTGTAGGAAAGGCCGTTTTAATGATCAAGTTGAAAAGAAAATTGTTTTTTCTAGAGCCTGAAAAACGTCATTTTTTAGAACCCGAAAAATGATCCTGTGTACGCGGCATTAGACTGGGAGAGAATATTGGCATCGATAAACACAGACCAGAAATGGGAATTCTTAAAAAAAAAAAAAAACAGTTTGGGACCTCACTGCAAAGTATATTCCAATGGGCAATAAGTTTAAAAGGCTAAAAATAAAACCCATGTAGCTCACAGTCAAAGTTAAAAAAAGCTATAAACAATAAGAAAAGAGCTTTCAAAAAATATAAAAATGAAGGAACACTAGTGTCGTTTAAATGTTACAAAGAATATAACAGAATATGTAAAAAGGAAATCAAGGATGCAAAAGTTAAAAACGAATGACAGACTGCAAAAGATAGTAGGACAAAACCTAAAAAATTCTTAAAATATATTAATAGTAAAAAGGTCCAGTCTGAGCATGTAGACATGTGCATTTCGTTTCGTTCCGAATTCGAACTAATTTTTCATTATTCGGAAATTCGGATGCATCCGAATTTCCGAATTACAAAAGTAACAAATTTAAACAAAACCGAAAAAACGATTGAATGCTAAAAAAAAAAAAAAAAATGCGAATGAAATTCGAATCGAATTCGAAAACAAATTCGAATCGAATTAAAAAACAATAGAAATCGATTTTCTAAAAACTACAATAAAATAGAATATAAAACAATATAATAAAAAAGAATAGAGTAGAATGTAATAAAATAGAACATGACAGTCTTTCGAAATTCGAATAGTATACATTTTAATTCTAGAATAGATTGGAAAATAATTCAAATTTATGGAAACTAAAATAGAAAAGAATAAAAAAACAATAGAACAGAGTAGAATCAATTAAAATATATATTATATTCTATTCTCTTGTTTTTCTTTTCTATTCCATTCTAATCTTTTCTATTCAAATTTGAATTAACTCTATACGAAATTCGAATTTCTTATTGAATGAAATTGAATAGAAAAGATTATAATAGATTAGTTTCATATTAGAATTTTAAAAAATTTGGACCGAATTCATAAAAAGTCGATCAAATTTGAAAAATTTTATTAAATTAGAAAAAATCTACTGCATTTGAAAAAAAATCTACCGAAATAGAAAAAAATACCACATTCAACAAAAATTTACCGAATTCGAAAAAGTTAACTATATATAACCATTTTCCAAAATTCTAATTTCGTATAGAATGAAATCGAATTGGAATAGAAAAGATTAGAATAGAATAGAAAATAATAGAAAAGAGTAAACTAGAAAAACGATAGAACAGAATAGAATAAAATATAAAATTATATTCGCTTTTGTTATATTGTTTTTCTAGTCTATTCTTTTCTATTATGTTCTATTCAAAAGTATGTTAAAAGTCCTCCGCGGGCCGCATGTGGCCCGCGGGCCGTAGTGTATGTATGCATTATATATATATATATATATATATACACATACACACACACACATATATATATATATATATATATATATATATATATATATATATATATATATATATATATATATATATATATATATATATATATATATATATATATTATAGTTAACCCTATCCCTAATAAAGATTAGAATAAAAAACAATAAACTAGAAAAACAATAGAACAGAATATAATAAAATATAACATATATTATATTTTATTCTGTTCTATTGTTTTTCTAGTCTATTCTAATCTTTTCTATTCAAATTCAAGTTCATTCTATACAAAATTCGAAATATATATATATATATATATATATATATATATATATATATATATATATATATATATATATATATATATATATATATATATATATATATATATATACACACCTTTCTATGCTGTTCTATTGTTTTTCTATGCCGGGTTTGACAAATTTGCTTGGAATCTAGGAGCCAGCTAAAAAAGTTAGGAGCCAGAAAACGCACCCCGTCCCGACGAGCTTGCGCCCAGAAGCGAACACATACGTGAGCAGCGCCCGCATATGTTATTGGTGTTCAAACCACACATGTGAGGTATCCCCGCGATTGGTAGAGCGAGAGCAATAATTCTAGCTCTAGTCCTCCTCTGTAACTCAAAACATGCAACCTGTAGATTTTTTTAAACGTCACCTATAAAGATTTTCAAGCGTAAAAGTTTGTCGGCATTCCACGAGCGGACGCAATTTTGAAGCGTGACATGTTGGGTATGAATTTACTCGGCGTAACATTATCTTTCATGATATTAAAAAAAATGGGGATAACTTTACTGTTGTCTTATTTTTTAATTAAAAAAAGTGTAATTTTTTCCCAAAAAAGTGCGCTTGTAAGACCGCTTCGCAAATACGGCGTGACAGAAAGTATTGCAACGATCGCCATTTTATTCTCTAGGGTGTTAGGATAAAAAAATATATATAATGTTTGGGGGTTCCAATTAGAGGGAAGAAGATGGCAGTGAAAAATGACATTAGAATTGCTGTTTAACTTGTAATGCTTAACTTGTAATACCAACGGCCACCACCAGATGGCGCCAGCTCACACATCTGGAGTAATAACTTGTAATACCAACGGCTCACCACCAGATGGCGCCAGCCCACCTTCCAAGTCACCAGGACACCATTTCTAGTCGCCATGGCCACCAGGCGCCCGGGATTTGTCGAGCCCTGTTCTATGCTATTCTTTTCTATTAATTGTATTCTAGTCTTTTCTATTCGAATGTGAATTCATTTTATATGAAATTAGAATTTCGGAAGATCATAGAAAAAATATAATGCAATATATATATATATATATATATATATATACTAGGGCTGTGCGTTAAACGCGATATTAACGGCGTTAACGCAAACCCATGTTAACGCCGTCAATATTTTTGTCGCGCGATTAACGCGGGGGGGCTTGGGGTGGACGTGCAGAGTGTGCAGCGGCGCGGCGCGGCTTACCTTCTCGCTGGATTCACAGGCAAGTTACTCACCTTGTCCCTGGATCCAGCGATGCCACCCCGCTGTGTGATCGGCGATGCCACCCCGCTGTGTGATCGAGCGGGTCCTCCTTGCTTGGCGGGTCCTCCTCGCTTGGCGGGTCCTCCTCGCTCGATTCACAGTGTCTGTGTGCCGCCGATCTCCGTTCCCTGCGACGTTACGACGCACGGGGACGGAGAACGGCGCCAAATTCAAAAAAGTAAACAAACACAATACACACAGTATACTGTAATCTTATAGATTACAGTACTGTATGTAAAAAATACACACACCCCTTGTCCCTAGTGGTCTGCCCAGTGTCCTACATGTACTTTTATAAAATAAAAACTATTCTTTCTGCCTGAAAACTGTAGATTGTCCAAAAGTGTCCCTTTATGTCAAAAATGGTTTTAGATCAGCTAGAAAACAGCGATCATAAATTATAATCACTTGCAGAATTGTGCGATATTTGTGGGGAAATTCGTCATAAATTAGATAGATTAATCGTGAGTTAACTATGACATTAATGCGATTAAAAATTGTAATCGTTTGACAGCACTAATATATACACACACATACATACATATACCGTATTTATCGGCGTATATCGCACACAGGGCAAAATCGTGGGTGCGCGATATACGCCGATACCCGCGCCGAGTTTTGAATACTGCGCCGACATATACCGAGCGCAGTACACTCGGGTATAGTGGTATAGTCGGCCAGTCTCGGCTTCTTCCGCGGTCACGTCCTGGACGTACAGGACGTGAGCGCGACAGTTGCCGAGCCTGCCCGAGTGTACTGCGCTCGGTATATGCTGGCGCAGTATTCAAAACTCGGCGCGGGAAACGAGCGGGGAGGATGCGAGGACGCCGGACCCGACGAAGAGGACACCCGAAGCCGGATTCGCCGATGGACGCCGCGCAAGACACCAAAACTGTACAAAAAACTTATTTTCCACAGGAATGGGGGCAACGGTGCGCACTATACCCCAATAAATACGGTATATATATATATATATATATATATATATATATATATATATATATATATATATATATATATATATATATATATATATATATATATATATTATATATATAAAACTTCTTCCGAAATTCGAATTTCATACAGAGTAAAATCGAATTTCAATAGAAAAGATTAGAATAGAAAAGAGTAGCATAGAAAAACAATAGAACAGAAAAGAATATAATATATATTATATTTTTTTCTATTCCGTTCTATCGTTTTTCTTTGCTATTCTTTTCTATTATTCTCTATTTTCAATGGAAAAAAAAAGTTTTAAAAACGGTCGTTTTTTTTTTTTTTTAAGGACTCCTGAAAAAAAATCCATTGATACATGTTCCCTCGGGCAAGAACCGGGTTCTCAAAAACGTTTTCACCAGTATACTACAGAGCACACGGCCAGTACACACCAAGTAGCTTTAGGTGCAAACTACAGAGGACACGGGCAATAAACCACGCAAGAATACTTCAGCTAGCACACTCAGCTGCTTGCCAGTAAATTAGGAAGAACTGATCTAGCTAAACTATACAGTGTATAAATATATGTACAACACCTGGGATGTATATATATCCTTTACACACTAACATTAACTGACTAGCCTGCCTGCTCTACCTACCTGCAAAAAATAACACTCCCTCTGTCCTCTATTAACCCCCGCAACACACTACACAAGGCCGACTTGCAGGCGGCCTTTTATAGTGTGAGATGTGTACTAAACCCCCTGAGCCATAATTGGCCAAAGCCACCCTGGCTTTGGCAAATTATGGCTCTCCGTTTTTTGCAAGCTGTGATTGGCCAAGCATGCGGGTCATAGTGCATGCTTGGCCAATCATCAGCCAGCGATGCCGCAGTGAATTATGGTCTGTGAAATGTAACTCGAATTTGTCGCGAATGACCCGTTTTGTTCGTATTTCGACGAACGATTGAACATACGATGTTCGAGTCAAACATGAGTTTGACTCGAATAAGAAGCTCATCCCTAGTGTTGAGTCATTCACTTTACGGTCAACACGAAAGACAAGGGGGCACTGTTTACGTCTAGAGGAAAAAAGATTTCATCTCCAAATACGGAAAGGTTTCTTCACAGTAAGAGCTGTGAAAATGTGGAATAGACTCCCCTCCGGAGGTGGTTCTGGCCATCTCAGTAGATTGCTTTGACCACTTGAGGACCGCCTAACGCCGATATACAACAGCAGAATGGCACAGCTGGGCACAGGCACGTACAGCCGTGGGTCGCGCGCTCGCGACGATGTTCCGCGATCAGGTCACAGGAGCTGAAGAACGGGGAGAGGTGAGTGTAAACAAACCTTCCCCATTCTTCTCTGTGGCTTGTCACTGATCATCTGTTCCCTGTCATAGGGAATGATGGTCAGTGATGTCACACGTCCAGCCACACCCCCCTACAGTAAGAAACACAAATCAGGGCACACTTAACCCCTTTAGCGCCCCCTAGTGGTTAACCCCTTGACTGCCATTGTCATTTTCACAGTAATCAGTGCATTTTTATAGCACTTTTCGCTGTGAAAATGACAATGGTCCCAAAAATGTGTCAAAAGTGTCCGCCATAATGTCGCAGTCACGAAAAAAATTGCTGATTGCGGCCATTACTAGTAAAAAAAAAATATTAATAAACACGCCATAAAACTATCCACTATTTTGTACACTCTATGGCCCAGATTCACAGCAGAGATACGACGGAGTATCTCAGATACTCTGTCGTATCTCTCAGAGCATCTATGCGACTGATTCATAGAATTAGTTACGCATAGATAGCCCTTAGATCCGACAGGTGTAATTGTTTTACACTGTCGGATCTTAAGATGCAATACCGCGGCCGCCGCTGGGTGGAGTTTGTGTCGTATTCCAGCGTCGGGTATGCAAATTAGCAGTTACGGCGATCCACTACGGTTTTTCGCGTTCGGTACGTCGTCGCTAGTCTAGTTTCCCGTCGCAATTTTAGTCGTCGTTTTCCCTGCCCTAACTTTACACAGCCCACGTATGTGCTGTATAAAGTATGGCTGTCGTTCCCGCGTTGAAATTTAAAAATGTTTTGTTCTTGCGTAAGACGTCCGGGAATACGAAAGTACGCTACGCACGTCGCTGTTCGAAAACATGACGTCACTTCGCGCAAAGCACGGCGGGAATTTCAAAACGGAGCATGCGCAGTAGGTCCGGCGCGGGAGCGCGCCTAATTTAAATGGCACACGCCCCTTTGAATTACGCGGGCTTACGCCGGAGGCCGCCGGTGAATCAGGCACTATCGATGAAAACTTGCGGTGGTGTAACGTATCTACGATACGTTACGCCGCCGCAGTTCTATGTGAATCTGGGCCTATAACTTTTGCGCAAACTAATCAATAAACGCTTATTGCGTTTGTTTTACCAAAAATATGTAGAATATGTATCGGCCTAAACTGAGGAAAAAAATAATTTTTTATATATTTTTTGGGGATATTCATTATAGCATTCATTTGTTTGGGAGCCACGTCACACGACCGCGCAATTTTCAGTTAAAGCAACGCAGTGCCGAATCGCAAAAAGGGGCCAGGTCCTTTACCTGCATAATGGCCTGGGTCTTAAGTGGTTAACAAAGGTCTGGATACTTTCCTAAATGTACATAATATAACTGGGTACTAACATTTATAGGTAAAGTTGATCCAGGGAAAACCCGATTGCCTCTCGGGGGATTAGGAAGGAATTTTTTTCCCCTGCTGTAGTAAATTGGATCATGCTCTGCTGGGGTTTTTTTTTTGCCTTCCTCTGGATTAACTGTGGGTATAGAATTGGGTATATTGGATTGTACGATATTTTATATTTTATTTATTTATTTTTTATGGTTGAACTGGATGGACTTGTGTCTTTTTTCAACCTGACTAACTATGGGCCAGATTCACAAACGAGATACGACGGCGTATCTACTGATACGCCGTCGTATCTCTGTTTCTAACTATGCGACTGATTCATAGAATCAGTTACGCATAGCTAGCCCTAAGATCCGACAGGTGTAATTGAATTACACTGTCGGATCTTAAGGATGCAGTTCTAGGCCGGCCGCTATGCAAATGAAGACTTACGGCGATCCCCGAACGTCCCCAACGGCCCGTCGATCTAAATCTACGTCGTTTCCGTCGAGTTACGCCGCGTAAAACTAGGGCTGAGCTCTAGTTGTCTTAAGCCATGGTAAGTATGGCCGTCGTTCCCGCGTCGAAATTTAAACATCAACGTCGTTTGCGTAAGACGTCCGTGAATGGCGCTGGACACCATTTACGTTAACGTCTAAGCAAATCAGTTAGCGCAATGCATGTCGGGTAATTTACCCGACGGAGCATGCGCAGTACGTCCGGCGCGGGAGCGCGCCTAATTTAAATGGGACTTGCCCCATTCGATTGGGCCCGCCTTGCGCCGGACGGATTTAAGTTACACCGCTGCAAATTTCCAGGTAAGTGCTTTGTGGATCGGGCACTTAGGCAGAAAATTTGCGGCGGTGTAACTTAAATCGGAAAAGTTAAGTTGCGCCCGGGCTACGTAAATCTGGCCCTATGTAACTATGTATCTCACACAGTGGGGCTTATTTACGAAAAGGCAAATCACCTTTGCAATACAAGTGCAAAGTGCACTTGGAAGTGCAGTCGCTGTAAATCTGAGGGGAAGCTCTACTGATTTTATCATCCAATCATATGCAAGCTAAAATGCTGATTTTTATTTTCCTTGCATGTCCCCCTCGGATCTACAGCGACTGCACTTTCAAGTGCACTTTCCACTTGTAGTGCAAAGTGGATTTGCCTTTAGTAAATAACCCCCAGTATCTCACAAAAGTGAGTACACCTTTCACATTTTTGTAAATATTTTTTATTATATCTTTTCATGTGACAACGCTAAAGAAATGACACTTTGCTACAATGTACAATGTAAAGTAGTGAGTATACAGCTTGAATAACAGTGTCAATTTTCTGTCCCTTCAAAATATCTCAACATGCAACCATTAAGGTCTAAATCGCTGGCAACAAAAGTGAGTATACCCCTAATTGAAAATTTCCAAATTGATAATTATTTGTGTGGCCACTATTATTTTCCAGCACTGCCTTAACCCTCTTGGGCATGGAGTTCACCAGAGCTTCACAGGTTGCCACTGGAGTCCTTTTCCACTTCTCCATGATGACATCACAGAGCTGGTGGATGTTAGAGACCTTGCGCTCCTCCGCCTTCCATTTGAGGATGCCCCACAGATGCTCAATAGGGTTTAGGTCTGGAGACATGCTTGGCCAGTCCATTACCTTTACCCTTAGCTTCTTTAGCAAGGCAGTGGTCATCTTGGAGATGTGTTTGGGGTCATTATCATGTGGAAATACGGCCCTGCTGCACAGTCTCCGAAGGGGGGGGGGGGGGTCATGCTCTGCTTCATGGTTCATGGTAGCTTCTGGTTGTCTTGGAGGTGTGTTTGGGGTCGTTATGTGGGAATACTGCCCTGTGGCCCAGTCACTGAAGGGAGGGGATCATGCTCTGCTTCAGTATGTCACAGTACATGTAAGCATTCATGGTTCCCGCAATGAACTGTAGCTCCCCAGTGCCGGCAGAACTCATGCAGCCCCAGACCATGACACTTCCACCTCCATGCTTGACTGTAAGCAAGACACACTTGTCTTTGTATTCCTCACCTGGTTTTCGCCACACATGCTTGACACTATCTGAACCAAATAAGTTTATCTTGGTCTCATGGGACCGCAGGACATGGTTCCAGTAATCCACGTCTTTAGTCTGCTTGTCTTCAGCAAATTTCTTGTGCATCATCTTTAGAAGACGCTTCCTTCTGGGATGACAGCCATGCAGACCAATTTGATGTAGTGTGCCGTATATGATCTGAGCACTGACAGGCTGACCCCCCACCCCTTCAACCTCTGTAGCAATGCTGGCAGCACTCATAAGTCTATTTCCCAAAGACAACCTCTGGATATGACGCAGAGCACGTGCACTCAACTTCTTGACAATGGTGAGGCCTGTTCTGAGTGGAACCTGTCCTGTTAAACCCCAGAACGGTCTTGGCAACCGTGCTGCAGCTCAGTTTCAAAGTCTTGGCAATCTTTTAATAGCCCAGGCCATCTTTATGTAGAGCAACGGTTCTTTTAGATCCTCAGAGTTCTTTGCTGTGAGGTGCCATGTTGAACTTCCAGTGACCAGTATAAGAGAGTGAGAGCGATAACACCAAATTTAACGCACCTGCTCCCCAGTCACACCTGAGAACTTGTAACACTAAGAAGTCACATGACACTGGGGAGAGAAAATGGCTAGTTGGGCCCAATTTGGGACATTTTCACTTAGGGGTGTACTCACGTTTGTTGACAGTGGTTTAAACATTAATGGCTGTGTGTTCAGTAATATTGAGGGGACAGCAAATTTACACTCACTACTTTACATTGTAGCAAAGTTTAATTTCTTCAGTATTGTCACATAAAAAGATATAATAAAATATTTGCAAAATGTGAGGAGGTGTACTCACGCTTGTGAGATACTGTGCAATATAATATATATATATATATATATATATATATATATATATATATATATATATATATATATATATATATATATATATATATATATATATATATATATATATATATATATATATATATATATATATATATATATATATATATATATATATATATATATTAGGGTTGTCCCGATACCACTTTTTTTAGGACTGAGTACGAGTACCGATACTTTTTTTTTAGTAGTCGCCGATACCGAATACCAATACTTTTTTTTAAATGTGTCTCCATATGCAGCCATGTCCCCCCACAGATGCAGCCATTGTCTCCCCCCATATGCAACCATTGTCTCCCCCCATTATCCAGTCACTGTCTCCCCCCATTATCCAGCCACTGTCTCCCCCCATATGCAGCCATGTCCCCCATATCCAGCCATTGTCTCCCCCCATATGCAACCATTGTCTCCCCCCATTATCCAGCCACTGTCTCCCCACATTATCCAGCCACTGTCTCCCCCCATGCAGCAATGTCTCCCACCATATCCAGCCACTGTCTCCCCCCATTATCCAGCCACTGTCTCCCCCCATTATCCAGCCACTGTCTCCCCCCATTATCCAGCCACTGTCTCCCCCCATTATCCAGCCACTGTCTCCCCCCCATTATCCAGCCACTGTCTCCCCCCATTATCCAGCCACTGTCTCCCCCCATGCAGCAATGTCTCCCACCATATCCAGCCATTGTCTCCCCCCATTATCCAGCCACTGTCTCCCCCCATTATCCAGCCACTGTCTCCCCCCATATGCAGCCATGTCCCCCATATCCAGGTATTGTCTCCCCCCATATGCAAACATTGTCTCCCCCCATTATCCAGCCACTGTCTCCCCCCATGCAGCAATGTCTCCCACCATATCCAGCCATTGTCTCCCCCCATATACAGCCATTGTCTCCCCCCATATACAGCCATTGTCTCCCCCCATATACAGCCATTGTCTCCCCCCATATACAGCCATTGTCTCCCCCCATATACAGCCATTGTCTCCCCCCATATACAGCCTTTGTCTCCCCCCATATACAGCCATTGTCTCCCCCCATATACAGCCATTGTCTCCCCCCATATACAGCCATTGTCTCCCCCCATATACAGCCATTGTCTCCCCCCCATATACAGCCATTGTCTCCCCCCCATATACAGCCATTGTCTCCCCCCCATATACAGCCATTGTCTCCCATATGCAGACATTGTCATCCCCCTTACCTGCATCCGCTGTTGCCGCTGACTGTTTAACACGCGCGGGTAGTGTAATGATTGGTGCCGCGCTGCGTACAGACACTCCCCCTTGCTCGGGATTGGACAGTTCACCCGAGCAAGGGGGAGTGTCTGTACGCTGTGCGGCGCCAATCATTACACTCCCTGCGCGTGTTAAACAGTCGGCGGCAGCGCGGATTCGACGTAACGGCGGCGGCAAGTATTCTATTTCGGTATCGGGGGTATTTGCGGGAGTACGAGTACTCCCGCAAATACTCGGAATCGGTCCCGATACTAGTATCGGTATCGGGACAACCCTTTATATATATATATATATATATATATATATATATATATATATATATATATATATATATATATATATATAGATTAATCTGATATTTTGTTTGTTTTGTATGATGGATATTGCTCTAAAATAGTAATAGATTGCACTAAACCCTGGGGGCAGAGAATGGGGGGGTGGGGGGTGGAGCTGAGCCAGCCTGTGTGTGTCAATAGACTTAAACCAGCAAGCAGCTATGGGGGCACTCTGAGAAAAGAAAGCAGCAAGACTACCAGTGGGGGGACCCCCAGAAGAAGAGGATTGGGGCTGCTCTGTGCAAAACCACTGCACAAAGCAGGTATGACATGTTTATTAATTTAGAAAAAAAAAATTAAACCTTTACAAATAACTAATTCAGTGACAGCAAAAGGGTTCAACTGAAAAATGTTTGCTTGGCTCAAGAGTAGACTAAGGATACATTCATGTAACTGGCCAGTATTTTTTTATATCAAATTAGGTATAGAAACAAAAGTTAGATTATAGATTATTATTTTTTCACCCCCACTTGTTTATTACTGTAAATACAGTAAAAAAAAAAAAAAAAAAAAAAAAAAAACACACATACATTCAACAACTTACCATAACTAGCAGCAATGAAGGCCGAAATGCATAGAAGTAGAAAACCCCAGTGGTCTCTCACAACGTTCTTTTGAGGAAACATGATGATGATGATGATGATGATGTACGACCACGACAATTCACTAATTGAAAAAGAAGAATTAAAAAAAAATTCAATATCACATGCCCAAAATGTTAAGTAGTAACAATTGTTGTGGGATTGCCTGTGCGCTAGACAGATGTGGCAACACTTTCTATTTTATCTAGAGGTGGCGACAGGGTGGTTCTGTCCGCCTGTTGAAATCCACACCTGGCGGGTTCCAGAATTCTTTTGGAGGAATAGACTCATTAAGTTTTTTTTTTTACGATGGCTACACAAGAGCATTGATTATAGATTAATAAGCCCCTTTCAACTATGTACCTTATAGTCCACTTAACCTTTCTCCTCCGTTGGTTGTACGGCGTCTCGTGTACCACATCTAGATATAGTTTTCGGGGTCCCCTGCATCCACACGTGAGGGATACCTGTATCTGGGCCTCCTAGGTGATCTACAAGCCCCCCCCCTTTTTTTGTATGATCCAGTCTCACCACACGGGAGCCTTTTGGAGAGATATCCATCTGCATATGTTCTAGCAGAAACGTTCTGTCCTCCTTAAAGGCATTCTATGCATTAAGATAAATATCCTTCTCTGTGCAGCAGCCCCCCTAACAATTACCTGAGGTCTCTCTTGCTCCAGCGACGTTGTAGGAATGTCTCGGCCATCCAGAACTCTCCTCCCCATTGGCTGAGACAGCAGCGCAGTGCCATTGGCTCCCGATGCTGTCAAAGTCAGTCAGCCAATGAGAGAAGAAAAGGTGGCGGGACTGTATTCTGTGTCGGACACAGGGAGCTGTGAGTCAGCTCAAGTGCCCCCATAGCAAGCTGCTTTCTGTGGGGGCACCCAAAATGAGGGAGGGGCCAGGAGAGCCGGAAAAAAAAAAACAGAGAAGAGGAGGGTTTTGGCTGCTCTGTGCAAAATCAACTGCGCAGAGGAGGCAAGTATGACATGTTTGTTATTTTTTTTATAAATAAAAAAAAAACACAAGGGACTTTACAATCACTTTAAGAAGCAGGCATAGTTTTCTATGAAACATGTTGAGGAACTTCAGTAATTTTTTTAATGGACTTTATATTCAGTTATTGCTCCTACATTCTCTAGTATTGTGAGGTTTAACTTAAAGCGGTAGTTCACCCCCCCGACACGATTTTACCATCGAGACAGGCATTGTAGCGCGAGCTACAGTATGCCTGTCCCGATTTTTTTAACCCCGGACTCACCTTGTAATCGGAGATCGTATTTTTCGGCTCCCGCGGGGAATGGGCGTGCCTATGGAGAGGGAGGATGATTGACGGCCGGCCCTGGCACGTCACTCTCCCCGAAGACAGCCGGAGTAGGTCTCGACTCTTCACGGCGCCTGCGCACAGGCTATGCGCACGCGTCGTGAAGACCAAGCCTATTTCGGCTATTTCCGGAGAAGCGTGACGCGCCAGACCCGGCCGTCAATCATCCTCCGTCTCCATAGGCACGCCCATTCCCCGGTATCTTCGATCTACGCGTACAAGGTGAGTACGGGGGTAAAAAATTCGGGACAGGCATACTGTAGCTCGCGCTACAATGCCTGATTTTATGGTAAAAGAAAAAAAAAAAAATTTTTTCGTCGATAGGGTGAACCCCCGCTTTAAATGGGCCACACGGTGGTTTTCACTGCCAACAAAAAAATGTTTGCAATGTATTTTAGCCGAATGTTGTTTTTAACTTTTGGTATGAATAAAGTTTATAATGGGCTCCATCAGGGGCCATCCGGTGGAAGGAACGCATTTTCATGTATGCAGATGACACCCCTTTTGTACCTTGGGAACTATACCACATCTCTGCGGGAAGCCCTCCAAATTATAGAAACCTTCGGCCTCTACTTGGGTATCCATATCAATTGGGACAAATCCTATCACCCGCTGAGAGCGACCCATTCAGGTAAATGGGGCAGCACTGCAGCCTCCCAGCAACTGTGCACAAAACTGGTTGTTGTCCAGTATTAAGGGAGGTTAAAGGGGTTGTAAAGGAAAACAATTGTTTCCCTAAATAGCTTCCTTTACCTTAGTGCAGTCCTCCTTCACTTACCTCATCCTTCGGTTTTGCTTTTAAATGTCCTTATTTCTTCTGAGAAATCCTCACTTCCTGTTCTTCTGTCTGTATCTACACACCGTAAAGCGAGGCTTTCTCCCTGGTGTGGAGAAAGCCTCTTGAGGGGGGAGGGGGCGAGCAGGAGGGTCAGGACGCTCACTAACACACAGCTCCTTTCTATATCTGCAAAGTAGAGAGTGTCCTGACACTCCTGCTCGCCCCCTCAAGAGGCTTTCTCCACACCAGGGAGAAAGCCTCGCATTACTGTGTGTAGTTACAGACAGAACAGGAAGTGAGGATTTCTCAGAAGAAATAAGGACATTTAAAACAGGGCTCGACAAATCCCGGGCGCCAGGTCGCCATGGCGACTAGAAATGGTGTCCTGGCGACTTGGCTTGGAAGGTGGGCTGGCGCCATCTGTTGGTGCGCCGTTGGTATTACAAGTTATTACCACCAGATGTGTGAGCTGGCGCCATCTGGTGGTGGCCGTTGGTATTACAAGTTAAGCATTACAAGTTAAACAGCAATTCTAATGTCATTTTTCATTATTTTTCACTGCCATCTTCTTCTCTAATTAGAACCCCAAACATTATATATATTTTCTATCCTAACACCCTAGAGAATAAAATGGCGATTGTTGCAATACTTTCTGTCACGCCGTATTTGCGCAGCGGTCTTACAAGCGCACTTTTTTGGGAAAAAAATTACACTTTTCTTTAATTAAAAAATAAGACAACAGTAAAGTTATTCCCATTTTTTTTTTATATTATGAAAGATAATGTTACGCTGAGTAAATTCATACCCAACATGTCACGCTTCAAAATTGCGTCCGCTTGTGGAATGCCGACAAACTTTTACCCTTTAAAATCTTCATAGGCGACGTTTAAAAAAAAAAAAAATCTACAGGTTGCATGTTTTGAGTTACAGAAGAGGACTAGGGCTAGAATTATTGCTCTCGCTCTACCAATCGCGGTGGTTTGAACACCGTTTACATATGCGGGCGCTGCTCACGTATGTGTTCGCTTCTGCGCGCGAGCTCGTCGGCACGGGGTGCGTTTTCTGGCTCCTAACTTTTTTAGCTGGCTCCTAGATTCCAAGCAAATTTGTCAAACCCTGATTTAAAAGCAAAATGAAAGGATGAAGTAAATGAAGGACGACTGCACCAAGGTAAAGAAAGCTATTTAGGGGGAAACAAAAATTTCCTTTACAACACCTTTAAAGCAGGTGTTGAGGAGCCAATACAATGCTCTTCATAGACAAAACAGGTGTAATCAAACCCTATTACAATACATAAATATTTTTTTTTTTTTTTTTTATGCAAGAAAAAGTTAAATAATAAAAATACATAAATAAAATAATCTAATTTCCATTGCCATACACTGAAGTGTGATGGTGGACACAGGAGAAATCACACTAGCGGGAAGATTAGAGATACAGTAGTCGGAACTCATCTAAACTCACATGAAATGAAAGCAAACACACACACACACACACACACACACACACACACACACACACACAATATTCCCTGTAGAGTGAAAGAACAAAAACACAGTGACCGGAGCCGACCAGTCCAGTGATCTCTATAAACACAGCAGTTACTTTCACTTTCGATTCTGATGACTCATGTCTTTCCGCTACACAGGACAGGCACGTGACAGCGCTATTTACACATACAAGTTTATGTCCCAAGACAACGAACCATTATAAATCACACCAGAAATATGATTTCCGATACACACCTTTATTTCTAGGAGCGGATCTGAGACAAAGACTAAATTTATAGCCAATAATAACAGACAGCAGCACATTGATCACACCACCATCCGTACCGCAGAATGATAATAAAAAAAGAGAAGACCACAAACAGCAGTAAACCGAGCACCAAGTCAGGCTGATCTATGAAATGTTATCATCATATGGCGGTAACAACTCACCCGACTTTATCCCAAACACTACAGATCGTCTCTACACACACAGATTCTCCGCCGTCCACCCAGCTCAGCTGTTCCCGAGCTCCTCTACTCACAGTGATCAGCGACTCCTTCTCTGATGTCACATTGACAACGTCACACAACTCCACCAATCAGTGACAAGAGCTCATTTCCCTATATCAACAGCAACTAACAGCCAAGGATGTAATCAAGGTGTGCTAATAGCGGGCATTCCCGTCATCGTTTCCGTGTTGCAGTTTAACACCAACTTCCCCATCTCTATGTTCTGTTACAATGTCCTGTTACAATGTCATCCAAGGATGACTACAGATCACATGATTAGGGTTCTCTGTAACTTTGTACATTTTAACACATGAAATTGGTCAGTTTGCAGATACGGAGTAAGAAGAAATGTTAGAGTCAGCTTCCTGAATAAAGACACCAAGCCCATCTAGTTCACCTTGTGGCTGTCTCCATGTTAATAATTCCCATATCTCTGTATGTTGAGATTGTCAAGATTCTCATCTAATAGTTTTTTTTTAACACTATCGACACTCCGCGCTGACGTGGCTGCTTCTGGAAGAGAGTTCCACATCCTTACCACTGACAGTAAAGAACCCTCTATGCAGTTTCTCTTTCAGTTTCAGTAAATGGCCACGTGTCTTTTTAAACTCCCTGCGACTAATTATTTTTTTTCCATATGCTAGAATTACCATTAAAGCAGTAGTAAACAGCCTTAATGAATGGAAAGAAACATAAGGGCAATACGTGAAGTGATTACAATGCACATCACTATATATATTTTTTTAAATCCTGTATTACAAGTTTATTCTTGCTTATTTCCACTTCTCATATCTCAGCCGATACCTGCGCCATATTGGGACTCCTCTTCCTTGTCCAGCATCCTCCCTCGCTCTACGATGGCCGCAATCTCGTACGTGCACATTATGAACTAGCCATGCTTTGCTTTCATTTTTAAAATCTCCAAATTAAACTTGTACGTTGTTAAAGCGGGAGTTCACCCTAAAAAAAAATTCTAACATTACATCCAGCATACGAACGACATTTACAGTATGCAGGTCTTTTTTTTTTTTCGCCGTACATACCGATATAGTGTGATTTTCCCCCCGACTTCCGGGTTCTGATTCCCGCGGGACTGTGAGTTCCTATCCCTGGGTTAGATGATTGACGTGTTGTGAAAAAGTTCCCATGTCGCACAAGGCGCGTCACCAGTTTTCCATAAATAGCCGAGCTGCGAGTCAGCGATATACGGCGCCTGCGCCCGCCATGTAGAGCTGACTGCACAGGCGCCGTATAGCGCCGACTCGCAGCTTGGCTATTTATGGAAAACTGGTGACGCGCCTTGTGCGACATGGGAACTTTTTCACAACACGTCAATCATCTAACCCAGGGATAGGAACGCCCAGTCCCGCGGGAATCAGAACCCGGAAGGCGGGGAGAAAAATCACACTATATCGGTATGTACGGCGAAAAAAAAAAAAAAGACCTGCATACTGTAAATGTCGGTCGTATGCTGGATGTAATGTTAGAATTTTTTTTTTTAGGGTGAACCCCCGCTTTAACTTTGTGAGGGCTGCTTCACACAAATTGGTGACAAAGCACATTCATCATTGGCACACAACATTAAAATATGTGTGCATGATCATATCTGGCCCAAAACAACAAAGTTCTAGATTTGGTGCAAACCCACACTTTCTTGATTTATAAGGTTATTTTTTGGGGTTCCATTATGTGAAACCCATGAAAAATGTAATTACTGGTAAAAATAAAAACTAACACCACAACAAAGGAAGAACATACAAACCTCTAGGGCAGGTAGCAGAATTGGGATTCCAACCAAGAATCTCAGTGCTTCTAGGCAGAAGTGCTAAACAGTTAGCCACTGTGCTGTCACATGTACTGTATGTAGGCTGCATCTCTGTGGTGCCACAGTCCTAAGTCCCAGGGGTGCAAGAATTTAATCAA
The DNA here is from genome assembly GCF_905171775.1 of Rana temporaria. Taxonomy (NCBI): domain Eukaryota; kingdom Metazoa; phylum Chordata; class Amphibia; order Anura; family Ranidae; genus Rana; species Rana temporaria. The sequence goes on from NC_053490.1 coordinate 340,289,095, forward strand.
TGCAGATGTACTGTGGAAGGCCAGAGAGCCATTGAACAACCTGTTTCTGTCATCTGATTTGGAGGCTGGTTATGGCTAATTACTGTCAGCATGCTGAGCGATAAACAGCTGTCATTTTGTGGGTTGAGCCCTGGTTCACACTGGGTACGATTTGGAACGATTTGAGATGCGATTTGACATGTCAAATCGCATCTCAAATCGGCGGCAATTGTCGGCAATGGCACTGTCCTAATCAGTGCGACGCCGCATCTGCGATTTCAAAAAGTAGTTCCTGTACTACTTTTTGCGATTTCGGGCCCTCGATTTACATTAAATTGCGGCCGAAATCGCGGCGAAATCGCGGCAAAATCGCGGTAAAATCACGCATTTTACCGCGATTTTGAATTCGCAGCAGTGTGAACCTAGGCTGAGGCTTAGTAAGAGGCTGCAATTAGTGCTGGTGGGGAAATGTTAAGGCTGATTATAGTTCTTGCCCATGGAAAATATATGGCACAATTTGCAATGGTGGTGGAACCCTCCTACACATAAATACTACATTTAGACATAATTTATGTAAGGACCTGAGTCAGGAGCTATGTTTAACAACATAGGGAGAACAGACAACTTCTCTACATGAAGTGGCATGTTTTGGATTCAAACCAAGACCCTCAGGCCCCGTACACACGACAGAGGAACTCGACGTGCTTGGCACGTCGAGTTCCTCGTCTCGTTTTGGGATGAAGCCGCCGAGGAGCTCGGCGGGCCGCCTTCTCCTATAGAACAACGCGGCCAACGAGAAAATAGAGAACATGTTCTCTATTTTCTCGTCGAGCTCCTCGGCGGCTCCATCGAGCCAAAACTGTACAGACGACAGAGATTCTCGGCAGAATCCGGGTTTTGACCGAGTTTCTCGGCGAATTCTGCCGAGAATCTCTGTCGTGTGTACGAGGCCTCAGTGCTGCTAGGCAGAAGTGCCAACACACGTGGAACCCTCCTAATACAGAATACACATAAATACTGCATTTCTTTGGACACCTGCGGATCAGTTTGAAAGTAGCCCAGTAACCACTGCAGTTCAGATATAAACAGATATGCCCACTATATATATATATATATATATACACACACACTGTGATTTTAGTAATAAACTTACCTTTAATAACACAGGGCTCAAAATTTCAAGTCCTGAGCTACTAGCCAGGTTTCAAGGGTTACTCACCACCAGTTGCCCCACCCAACCCTTACCCTGTCCAGTCCCTAATCACGCCATCATAAATGATCTCATGAAATGACAATTAAATGTTTTATGCATGTAGCGAAGGAGCCCCCGAAGGAGCCGCTGATTGATTTGGGATCGGCGTATTAAGTTACCTCTATGTGATGTCTAGGGGTGAAGGTAGTGAGTAGCGCAGTAATTGAATGTCCAGTCTGCAGATGAAGTTTTCTGAATGCTTTATTTCCTGGTCCAACACGACCAACACATCAACTTGAAGTAGACAGGAAAGGTTGATGAAATAAAGGAACTCTGCAGTATCAGGCTTTGGATGGAGAACAGCAATCCTGCTATTCTGTACTTGTATCAATGCGTTGCCACTCTAGCTAGAGTGGGTGAAGTGCCCCTGGACAGATCTCTGCCACAGGCCTGGCAGCCAGGGTGTCACTTTAGGTTAGTGGGAGGAACAAGTCTCTGCCACTGACTTGGCTCTGATTAAATTAAGATGCCAGATGAAACCTCTGCCACAGGCTCAATGCTGCAATGCTGACAATGTGAACAGCAGAGCAAATCCTCCCAGTAAATTACGTTAGGGATACTGGTTGACAGTGCAAGTGTACCTGCCAATGTTCCAGTCACCAGATCCCCAATGGTTCGTTCAAGCCCTTTTGGATAACCTGCCTCCGGGTTCTCCTCAAGCCGATCCCCCACCGAACGGCATACAGCCTGGGATCTCCTCAGTAGAAGTGGGGACCCAGTAAGTCACTGGGTCCCCTCAGCGGCATCAGTTGCTCCAGGCCAGGAGGCCCAGAGTCTGGAACTCTGCGTAGCGCGCGACCCCAGGCCAGGTAGGCCATAGTGGTGGGGCCCGCGATGTGCGCACACCCTAAAGGTGGGTGCCGTACCTGGAACCAGGAACCCCGCGAAGAACGCGGAACAACGGCCTCCACCACAGAAATACCCCAGCATGCACAGCGAGGCCCAACTCCTCTCATCTGCCGTCCAGAGATGGGACCGTATCTCTGGACGCACAGACTGACCCACAGGACAATCCAGGATTTGGCGACAGCCAAATTGACCAAAATCAAGAATGAGAGCAACATAACTCTCTCATTCCCCACTAAATTTAACATAGCGTCCTTACTGAAAGTAAAGGGGCACTACATGCAAAATTACATTGCCCCCATTAAAGCCTTACATTGCCCCCATTACAGTCTTGCCAGGATGGAGGAAGTGGGAGGGGTAGCCGGAGTTAGAGGAGAGCTGCAGAATCACAGAGCGGTAAAAAAAAAAGCTGCAACAGCATTACATTAAAATTGTCTCCGCTCTGCTCACTGATCTCACACAGCCCCGCCTCCTCCTAACCCTGCGCCTGTGATAGACAGAATACATCCCAGCATTGGACCCGCTTTCTGTCTATCACAGGCACAGGGTTAGGAGGAGGCGGGCTGTGTAAGATCAGTGAGCAGAGCGGAGACAATTTCAATGTAATGCTGTTACAGCTTTTTTTTACCACTCAGTGATTCCGTGGCTCTCCTCTATCTCCAGCCACTCGGCTCCCGATCATCCCCACCCGCCGGCGGTGCTCGTCCCCCCCACTCCCAGGCAGCCCAGCTCCTTGCCAGCCCTCATTTTCCACTCGAAAAATGCGAGTGGAAAATGTGAGGGCTGATAACAGTATTCTATTCTTTCCCAGAGCAGGAGGTCACGGGCCACATCAGAGGGCTCCACGAGCCACTAGTTGGGCACCCCTGCCATAGACAAAACCCCCCCCCCCCCCCCCCCCCTGGCTCCAACCCTGGCCTCACCAGTGCTCATAAATGCAGCCTCACCAGTGCCCATAAATGCAGACTCACCAGGGAAAGGAGGGGGGACCCCTCGGTACACACACACACACATCAGTGTGATTGGCAGATCAGTCTTTAAACATCATAGTTAGTCAGGTTGAAAAAGACACAAGTGCATCCAGTCCAACCACAAATAAAAAAATAAACAAACAAAATTAAAAACACAGTGAGTGAGTGAGAAACTTGTAAAGCGCAACACATGCGAACTGAATCGCCTCTGGGCGCTGTTTCCATTCCATGGGTAAGGAAGCCCCCTTGACCTCAGAAGAGATGGGGTTTAATCTTTCTCCTGAAGGCCAAGTGGTCCGACTCCAGTCGGATTGTGGTTGGTAGCGCATTCCACAGCCGAGGTCCCTGGACTGCAAATCTTCGATCTCCTTTGGACTTGTATCTGGTATTTGGAGTAGGTTTTGATTTGTGGATCTCAGAATGCAATTGGGGTTATGGGCTTTTCTTTTTTCCCATAGATACAGTATTGGGGGGCGTTTCCTTGAATACACTTATGCGTTAGGCAGAATGCCTTGAAAGTGATTCTGTCTTTTACCGGCAACCAATGAAGGGATCTCAGCGAAGGTGAGATTGATTCCCATGGTTTTTTGCCAGTCACTAATCAAGCGGCCGTATTTTGAATGACTTGCAGACGTGTGATTTGGTATTTGGGGAGTCCTAGATAGAGGGCATTTGCGTAGTCAAGTCTGGAATTGATGATTGTTCCCACCACGACTGCAATGTCCTCTTTCGGGATAGAGGGGGTGAGACGGCGTAGTAGGCGTAGCAGATGATGGGATCCGCCGGACTACAGACCCTATTTGTGCATCCATTGTCATGTAGGTGTCAAAAATGACTCAGAGACTTTTGACTTTGGTGCTAGGGGTGATGGTTTTACCCAGAATGGGCGGGGGGTCCAAGTTGACGCGGGGTGCCTTTTCCGGTTTGCGTGAAACAGGAGAAGTTCTGTTTTTGAACCATTGAGTTTAAGATAACTGGATGTCATCCAGCTATCTATTAGAGAGAGGGATTTCTCTAGTCCAAGAGAATGATCCGGTTTGTTGCAGATCCGGAAATACAGTTGAGTGTCGTCTGCATAGGAGTGGTAGAGTAACTTCTGGTTACTGATGATTTCAAAGAGGGGGCGGAGATAGATATTGAACAATACGGGCGACAAGGGAGATCCCTGAGGGACTCCGCATGATACCGTACGTTTTTCAGAAGTGAAAGATCCCAGTTTCACTGTTTGTGATCGGTTTTCCAAGAATGAAGAGAACCAGGGTAAATCACCTTCCGCGACTCCGGCCACTTCAGCTAGCCTGGCTAGTAGTAGTCCGTGGTCTACAGTGTCAAAAGCCGCGCTGAGGTCCAGCAGGATTAGAAGACAAGATTCTCCTTTGTCTGCGGCCTCTAGAGCGTCATCCCATATTTTAAGCAGCGCCGTTTCTGTTCCGTGACCAGGACGGAAGCCTGATTGAAATGGGTCGAGTAATTTATGGGTGTCTAAATGCAGTTGCAGCTGTTGTACAACTTCTTTCTCCATTACCTTGGAGAAGGTATTTAGACCAGTTTTGGGCCTCTGGTTGTTTGGGTCTTTGGGGTCAAGGGTGTTTTTTTTTAGGATTGGTTTCATTGTACCTTGTTTCAGCAAGGTGGGCACCGTGCCCTCCTTGAATGATTGGTTTATGAACTGCGTGATAGCTGGTGCCAATATATCGGCACTTTCTTTCAGCAGTTTAGTGGGAATGATGTCATTGGGTGCTGTGACGCAGAGTCCCGATGATGTTTTTAGTAGAATTGATGGTAATGGGTTTTAGAGTGAATTTTGGTGGTTGCGGCGGGTTTATGTGGGTATTTGGTTTGGGATTTGGGGAAGGGTTAGTGACGATTCCATTTTGCTGAATACTTTCACGTATTTTTTCAATTTTATTGATGAAATAATCCGATAATTCGTTGCAAAATTCTTGTGAATCAGAATTGGGGGCCTCTAAACAAGCTGGGTTCATAGTCTGCGAAACCAGCTTGAAGAGGGAGCGGTTTAGGGCATTTGCGATGATGTTGGAGAAGTGATTTTTTTTGGCCATAAAGATTTCTTTATGGTATTTTTTTGTTATAGTCTTGTAAATGGAGCTCCTTTTCCAGGCAGCTTCTGCTCTTCTTCGCTCTTGCTTTAGCTACGTCAGCTGGTCATTAAACAATCCCATACACCCAACTCCATACCCACAGTTGATCCAGAGGAAGGCAAAAAACCCCAGCAGAGCATGATCCAATTGTCTATAGCAGGGGAAAAAAATTCCTTCCTGAACCCCCGAGAGGCAATCTGATTTACCTGGATCAACTTTACCTACAAATCTTAGTACTCTGTAGTTATATTCTGTACATTTAGGAAAGTATCCAGACCTTTCTTAAAGCAATCTACTGAGCTGTCCAGAACCACCTCTGGAGGGAGTCTGGATAAACTTGGGCAGTGCCTGCGCTTAGGAGAAATTATGGTATAATTGATATAGACTGCAGCCCCCCTAATAGATTCCCCCTATGGATGCTATGAAAAGAAGATGGAATGGGGTGTGGGGGTTGTGGTGCTGTCTATGCTCCCACCTATAAGGAGGGGAAAAGCTCACCCTATCCCCAATGTTTAAATATTAATACAGTGAGCTGGCCAGGGCCGCCATCAGGGGGGTACAGGCAGTACACCTGTAAGGGGTCCGGAGGTTCCCAGGGGCCCGGAGGCCCACAGGGCCCCAGATGGCAACCCCCCCCTTTTTTTATTTATTTTATATATATATATATATATATATATATATATATATATATATATATATATATATATATATATATATTATTATTATTATTATTATTAAAGGGCCCCGAGGTCCCCAGGGCCCCGGATGGCAACCCCCCTTTTTTTTTATAAAAAATATTTTTTTTTATATTATTTTATTTCTTTTTTTTTTCTTTTTATTTCATTTTTTTATATATATATATATATTTTTTTTTTTTTTTTTTTTTTATTAAAGGGCTCAGAGGTCCCCAAGGGCCCCATGTGGCAACCCCCCCCTTTTTTTTTTTTTTAAATGTTTATTTTTTTATTTTTGTTTATATATATTTTTTTTTATTAAAGGGCCCAGAGGTGCCCAGGGCCCCGGATGGCAACCCCCCTTTTTTTAATAAAAAATATTTTTTTTTTATATTATTTTATTTCTTTTTTTTTCTTTTTATTTCATTTATATATATATATATATATATATATATATATATATATATATATATATATATATATATATATATATATATATATATATATATATATTTTTTTTTTTTTTATTAAAGGGCTCAGAGGTCCCCAAGGGCCCCATGTGGCAACCCCCCCCCCCTTTTTTTTTTTATAAATGTTTATTTTTTTATTTTTGTTTATATATATATTTTTTTTTTATTAAAGGGCCCAGAGGTCCCCAGGGCCCTGGATGGCAATCCCCCCCTTTTTTTTTTTTATAAATGTTTATTTTATTTTTTTTATATATTGTTTTATTTATTTTTTATTAAAGGGCCCAGAGGTTTCTTTTTTTTAAATTATTATTAACCACTTAACCCCCGGACCATATTGCTGCCCAAAGACCAGAGTACTTTTTGCGATTCGGGACTGCGTCGCTTTAACAGACAATTGCGCGGTCGTGCGACGTGGCTCCCAAACAAAATTGGCGTCCTTTTTTTTCCCACAAATAGAGCTTTCTTTTGGTGGTATTTGATCACCTCTGCGTTTTTTATTTTTTGCGCTATAAACAAAAATAGAGAGACAATTTTGAAAAAAATGAATATTTTTTACTTTTTGCTATAATAAATATCCCCCAAAAATATATAAAAAAACATTTTTTTCCTCAGTTTAGGCCGATACGTATTCTTCTACCTATTTTTCGTAAAAAAAAAATCGCAATAAGCGTTTATTGATTGGTTTGCGCAAAAGTTATAGCGTTTACAAAATAGGGGGTATTTTTATGTCATTTTTATTAATATATTTTTTTTACTAGTAATGGCGGCGATCAGCGATTTTTTTTCGGTATTGCGACATTATGGCGGACACTTCGGACACTTTTGACACATTTTTGGGACCATTGGCATTTTTATAGCGATCAGTGCTATAAAAATGCATTGGATTACTATAAAAATGCCACTGGCAGTGAAGGGGTTAATATTAGGGGGCGGGGAAGGGGTTAAGTATGTCCCTTGTGTGTTCTTACTGTGGGGGGGGGGGGGTGGCCTCACTAGGGGAAACACTGATCCTCTGTTCATACATTGTATGAACAGAAGATCAGCGTTTCCCCCGCTGACAGGACCGGGAGCTGGGTGTTTACACACACAGCTCCCGGTCCCCGCTCTGTAACGAGCGATCGCGTGTGCCCGGCGGCAAAAGCGCCCGCCGGGCACACGCACGGGAGTCGGGGGCGAGCGCGCGCGCCACTCCTAGTGGCGGCTGAGAGAGAGGACGTTATACTACGTGCTCTCACCCAGCAGCGCCAACTTGCCGACGTAGAACGGCGGTGTGCGCGGTCGGCAAGTGGTTAAAGAGCCCAGAGGTCCCGGATGGCAATCCCCCCTTTTTTGTAATTTTTTTTTTTTTTTAAATAAATAATTTGTGTGTGTGTGTGTGTGAGATTATATATATATATATATATATATATATATATATATTATTATTAAAGGGCTCAGAGGTCCCCAGGCCCCCAGATGGCAATCCCCCCGTTTTTGTAATATCTTTTTATAAAAAAAAATAATAATAATTTGTGTGTGATATACGGTATATATATATATATATATATATATATATATATATATATATATATATATATATATATATATATATTTTTATTATTAAAGGGCTCAGAGGTCCCCAGATGGCAATCCCCCTTTTAAAAAAAAAAAAATATATATATATATATATATATATATATATATTTTTTTTTCCTTTTTATTAAAGGGCCCAGAGGTCCCCAGGGCCCCGGATGGCTACCCCCCTTTTTCTATATATATATTTTTCTTTTTTGTAAAGGCCCCCCCCCACTTCTCAATTCGCGGCAGCCCCCCCGCTTCTCAATTTCAGGCGGCAGCACCCCCGGTTCTCTGCTCCAGGAGGGCCCATGCCTGAAGCTGTGTAAGGGGCCCCATAATTCCTGATGGCGGCCCTGGACGTGACGTGAGGAGTGATTGAGCGCAACAGCCAAAGTGTGGGAGTTTGGAATTACATGCAGTATACCCCTGGAGGGGTGTGTCTATCTGGTGAGTGGGGACCCTGGTGGGGGAGCACCAGAATCACCTCGGAAGCACTAATTTGCATATAGGATCACCTATTCATCACGGACTGCTGCACTGTATAAGTTACAGTTATACATAGATCCTACTGCAGATGGGACATTTATGCTAATGTTTTTTTCACTCAATATTATTATTTTTACTATTTTTGGTGTTTTTTCTATTGACTTTTTGGCATTACATAAGTTTTTAGGCGCATACATATGTGCATATACACATTAGAAAAAAATCTTTTTGTCTAAGGCCCTTATCACTGGACTAATAAGGATTGATGTTTTTTGTTATACCATTATATGCTGGTTTAAGGTTATTTTTTGGTGGTTTTTTTTCACTGATTTTTTTGGCATCACAAAAAGTTTTCTTAGGCGCACACATATGCGCATACATACACTAGACAGAAATTATTTTTGTCTAAGGTTCTTATTATTGGACTAATAAGGATTGATGTTTTTTGTACACTATTATATGCTGGCTTAAGGTTTATGTTATTTGACATACATGTAATTATAGAGCACATAAGTTATTCACGGTGCCCATTGACTGTACACCTGCCATTTCTAGTAGTGGTCAATAGATAAGGTAGAAGTCTAGACATTGGTCTCACTGTTTTTAGTGTTCAATACACATATACATCGTATTTATTTGGTGTGGGAAACAAGCCAGCTCCAGGGCCGCCATCAGGAATTATGGGGCCCCTTACACAGCTTCAGGCATGGGCCCTCCTGGAACAGAGAACCGGGGGGGGGGGGGGTGTGCTGCCGCCTGAAATTGAGAAGCGGGGGGGCTGTTGTCACGTACCTGATGGTGATGAGCCCGAATTGCAGAGGTCGGCCTCCCTTACGGCTCTTAGGGTAACAGAAGGCACAGGAGTAAGGAGTGACCTGGCAGGATCAACAAGAAGAGGTAGTGGGTCAGTCCAGTAGAAACTTCCTTGCAGGAACTGGAATACCGGAACTGGATCAGCTCGGCAGACGGGGTAGGTCCAATAGACTGGATCAGCTTAGCAGACTGGAACACCTCACCAGACAGGATCAGCTCAGCAGAGGATAGGTCCAATAGACTGGATCAGCTCAGCAGACAGGATAGGTCCAATAGACTGGATCAGTTTAGCAGACTGGAACACCTCACCAGACAGGATCAGCTCAGCAGAGAGGATAGGTCCCATAGACTGGATCAGCTTAGCAGACTGGACTGAAACTAGGACAGACTGGAATCCTTCAGCTGGACTGGAACTAGGTCAGACTGGAATCGTTCAGCTGGACTGGAACTAGGACAGACTGAAATCGTTCAGCAGACTGGATCAGCACAGAAGGTCAGACAGGCCGGGTCGGATATCGGGCGGACAGCGAGGTGCAGGCAGAAGGGTAGTCAGGACAGGCCAAGGATCAGGTGCAGGCGGATGACTGGAATAGTCACAGGTAAGTCGGGTCTTTCACAGGTAAGTCTTAGATCAGGTTTCAGATACTCAACGCTGTAGAGCAGACAGCAGGGATGGTGTGTGGGAGGTCGGCTTAAATACCCCGCCTGGCTCCAATAGGCGTGTGCACCCGTGCACGCGGTCGCAGCCGCGATCGGGAACCGCAAAATCTAAGTCGCCTGTTTCTGGCAGGATCTTCATGACATTGCCCCCCCCCCAAGGGGCAGCCTCCGGATGCCCATCCTGGCAAACTTCTCAGGGTGAGATCTCTTAAAGGATTGTACCAGACTCTTAGCCTCTTAGCGTGGATGTTCCCCTTGGGCTCCCACAAATTTTCTTCAGGTCCGTACCCCTTCAATTTAATCAAAAACTGATTCTGGTTCCTTCAAAATATAATAAAATATTTTAGTCTTTTGCCTGTGCGAAGATTATATTTCTAAGGGGCTGATGTCTCTCCTTTAAAGAGAAGAAAGTCCCCAACCACAACCTAAGCGGGAACATGACAGACGGAGCCATATTAACAACAGAATGTCTGGATCCTCCAGCATCCTCCTCCTGAACTCCGACAGCATGGTGGGAACATTAACACCTTTACACCTAACGGAAAGGTCCGGGTCTCAGAGAATTCTACTTTTCAGAAGTAGTACTGGTCCTATGCTATAATCAAGTCTTCACGGTTGGTGGAGCCACTTCCAGTTGGTTCCTACCCCTTGGTCCATCCCTGTAGCAGTGACAGTTCACCTGAACTGGAGCATCCTTAGGAGACTCAGTTGGCCAGGACAACTGGCATTTAAGTAAGGACAGTTCGGTACCCAACAGGTACCGAACTGTCAGGTATTCCGCCAGAACATTACCTCTGAGGGACGAGTCCATTCCCATACAGATAAGCAACAAGTCGGCCTTAACCTGAGTCCAGACCTAAAGGAGGAACACACACACACAGGCAGATCGTCATCCTTCAAAACATTCCCGATAAGGCTCAAGGCCAAGGAAATCTCACCAGCCTCAAGCAGTAGATGTTTTAAAAAGAAAAAAAAAAGGGGGGTAAATCATCTGGCCAATCGCCTATGGAGGAAAATACCAGCTCCAATACGGGACTCTTGGTTCAGCCTACCTCCCAAGGGACTGTCCTCATGGGTCATTCCGCTGATTAAAACCTCTTCTTTTTGGTACATATCCGCTTATGCACTAAAGGCTCCCGATTCCTTCGCACAATTTCCTAATCTCAAGAAAAATACGGGTGGACGCCCTTCTACCCAGCTAATTGCCAGTGCCTAATAGAGGATTGGTTCACCTCCCCAACTACAGAACCTCGGGTGGTATAGAAGATCTTGATACAGGCTGCCAGGCGAGCCGTTCTTTTGCTGATTCCAATTGCGCACATTCGCATATCCGCAAGAAATCACTCCCATCCGCTTTCGGAAGTCCCTGGATTTAATCATCAAAAATTGAGCAAGGGAAAAAAACTAAAAGAGTTCAGTTGCTCCCACAAGATAAATGGCGCTTCTATCCAGAAAGTCTTCCTCCGTTCGCACCTTTGATAGGAAGAAAGCTTTTGTTCGTAGTGTTTCAGGTCTGTAAAATCCAGCTATCTTAAAGATAGAATTCTTGGCACTGGGAGATCTAGGCTTCAGCCTCTTTCAGCCCTGGGAGACATCAGATAGACCCTGAATTCACAATAAGAGCATGCCTCAAGAGCAATCTTTTTCCCAAATAGATTGGCTATGTCTAAGGCGGGATGTGCCTCTGCTATTCAGTGTACTCGCAGTTTTTCCTTTCACATACACGCAAGAATCTTCTCTGTAAGACGCTACTCTCGAAACAATTTTTCCATATTCCTAAGCACCGTCTCCTCCGTCCAAAGGCCCTCAAAATCCAAGCCTCCGGATTGAGGACTCCGATGCTTCAATCTATTTAAACAAATTGGTCATCTGATGGTCTTGCCAGTTCAGGTCCAGAGCTCCCTCTGCGAGCCATCTCATCTAAGAATTGGTAGCCCCAAATCTTTCAGTGTGTTCCAACAACTCCCGACTGGCCGAACCGGTTAGAAGAAAACTTCCTCAGGCATCTTTTGGTATGACAGGCATGCTACCAGCTTACCTTTGAAAACAAAAAAAAAAAGGAGAAAAGCCGTAGACACCAAGGACAACTTCATCAAGTTGGATGGTTCATCTTATCCAGAGAACATACCGGGCTAGTGGTCCTCCGCTCCAAAGTCAAAGAATACTTGTGCGGGGAATGGCGTCTTCCTGGACTACAGTAACACTAAATCTTCCAAACACCCTGTCATTGGGCAACCGGTCATTCTACACCACATTCATGACCCAGTGGGGTCTACTCTTACTCATAGTGACATAGGGGGAAAGTCTGTTCAGCTGTCTTCTCTTAACTACTTGCCGACCTCCCGCCGTCGTTTAACGGCGGCAGGTTGGCTCCCCTGCGCGAGAGCCCGTAGCTCTACGTCGGCTCTCTCGCAGGATACTAGGGGCGCGCGGGACTTACCCCAGAGTCCCGTGCGCGTGCCTGGCGGGCGCGATCGCCGCCGGGCGATTGCGGGGACCGGGAGCTGTGTGTGTAAACACACAGCTCCCGGTCCTGTCAGGGGGGGAAATGCTGATCCTCTGTTCATACAATGTATGAACAGAAGATCAGTGATTTCCCCTAGTGAGGCCACCCCCCCCCCCCACAGTAAGAACACACCCAGGGAACATACTTAACCCCTTCCCCGCCCCCTAGTGATAACCCCTTCCATAATACAATGCATTTGTATAGCACTGATGGCTATACAAATGCCAATGGTCCCAAAAATGTGTCCGAAGTGTCCACCATAATGTCGCAGTTCAGAAAAAAAAAAAATCACTGATCGCCGCCATTACTAGTAAAAAAAAATATTAATAAAAATGCCATAAAAATACCCCCTATTTTGTAAATGCTATAAATTTTGCGCAAACCAATCAAACGCTTATTGCGATTTTTTTTACGAAAAATATGTAGAAGAATACTCATCGGCCTAAACTGACGAAAAAAAAGTTTTTTTATATATTTTTGGGGGATATTTATTACAGCAAAAAGTAAAAAATATTTTTTTTTCAAAATTGTCGCTCTATTTTTGTTGATAGCGCAAAAAATAAAAACAGCAGAGGTGATCAAATACCACCAAAAGAAAGCTCTATTTGTGGCAAGCCACGTCTCACGACCGCACAATTGTCAGTTAAATCGAATCTCAAAAAGTGCTCTGGTCTTTGGGCAGCAATATGGTCTGGGGGTTAAGTGGTTAAACAGAGATTAAAATACTTTTTGCAGCATCCCTCCCTGTAAGCGAGTTATTTACCATATGTATGCTGCCATGAAGGCACCAGAAAAACGGAAAATTGAATAACTACCTTTCTGTAATTTTTCTTTTCCTGGTGCCTATCCATGGCAGCATACGCCCTCCCTTTCTTAAAATCCTTAATTGTTTGAGTCTAGTTACAAGAATGTCAGAGGGGAGGCTGTCGCTCTCTTTTAAAGAGTTATAATTGGTCCTGTGGGTTGGATGGGGGCGGAGCTACCAACCATATGTATGCTGCCATGGATAGGCACCAGGAAAGGAAAATTACAGAAAGGTAGGTATTCAATTTTCCGTTTTCTTAGAGTACATCACAGGACACAGAGCCTAGTAATTACTAAGTGGGTTATATTCCACCTTTAGGTGCTGGATACTGGTGTAATCAATCAGACAGGAAGTTTCCTCCCTATATAACCCCTCCCATACTGGGAGCACCTCAGTTTTTGTAGCAAAGCAATAAGTGTCCCAATATCCCCAAACAAGAGGGGTGGGAGCTCTGTGTCCCGTGATGTACTCCAAAAAAAGGATTTTACAGGTAAGCCGTTATAAAAATCCTATTTTCTTTATCGTACATCACAGGACACAAAGCCTAGTAATTACTAAGTGGGATGTCCCACAGCAATGCCTACTGAAGGGAGGGAGACACAAATAACATAGACCGCCATCAGACGTGAGGACCTATACTGCTGCCTGCAGCATACTGCACCAAAAATCGTCATCCTCTTGCAGTCTTACATTCACCCGATAGAAATTAGTGAACGTAAGCACCGACCAAGTTGCGGCCTTGCAAATTTGAGTCATAAAGGCTTGGTAATGCACCACGCATTAAGCGCTTACTATACTGGTAGGGTGCACTCTAAAAGAAACAGGAGGAAACCCGCTCTTTAAACCACAAGCCTGCCCTTTCCTGGGGCCTCCTGGTAGCGCAACATCCGTTTTCCGTATCCGAGCAGCCACTTTAGATAGGCCTTGACTTTTCTTACTCCAACGAGAGAGAGTGCAACCATTTTAATAGCTGATCTAAACACTCCCTGCCCATTTCTAGGGTCTTCTGGCAGCACAACAAAACGTCAGTTTCCTATATCTGAAACCTTCAGATAGATTTTTAACTGCTCTCATCTATATTGAGAGAAAAGCAATACGTTTTCCTTCCGCAGAACAAGGTTCTGAAAAAAAAGGAAGGCAAGACTATCTTGATTCAAATGAAAACTAGATCCTTCTAGGAAATAAGGCTGGGTGAGGATTTAACATCACCCTATCCTTAAGAATAATTAAGTATGGCTCTATACAAAGAAAGTTGCCAATACTGAAACGCTCTTGCGGAGGCTACCGCAACCAAGACCACCAATTCCCTTGTTAGAAGGATGAAGGAAAATATGGTGCATCGGCCCAAGGTGCTGACCTTGTAAGCCGACAAAACTAGACTAAATCCCCCGAGCACAAGGGCGACCTAACTGGCGGACTACCAAACGAAAGAATGTACCTTTAGACTGGGATCCCAACCCAGGAGTTCCAGATACTTGACCATGCTGGACACACTTAGGTCCAGCCATGCTACTGACTGATCCATCAGCAGGAGTTTGCCTCGGTATGCCATTACTGCTATACCCTGGGCCTTTAGACCTGCTAGAGGCAGGCCCTAGCACCTTGCTAACCCGGGCACGGTGGCTAACCCAAGGGGCACGACCACCAACTGGAGAAGGTGCTGTTCCCCTGCAAAACGCAGACAACCTCTGCAGTCCCATGTAAATAAACACATATGCAAATGGCTCCCCATATGTGTACGTGGCAAGTTTTAAAGCCATATGCCTCTATGGAAGCATGCGTTCATGGAAGTATGAATTCATACAAATATGTTTTAGGCAAAACAAAAAAGGGTGCGCTGTATACACGCATACATATAGCATGTGTGCTATGGAACGAGCATCTTGCAAGCAAGCATGCGTTTATGAACGTGTTATGCAACATTGCGCAACATGTACCCATGCAGACACGTATTCCTATGTAAACACAAGGAATCCTGTATAATTAAGGAAACTTAAATTATCATGCCTCATTATGCAACCATGCGAAATCTAGGCAAACATGCAACTTTAAGCAATCATGCATCCTTATGCGATTCAGCATTTTTTCATGCGAGCAAACATCTTATGTATTATAAGCACTACTGTGCGGACAAGTACCCTTGTGTGACCAAGGACTCTTGTGTGATCAAGCACCCCTGTGCGATCCAGCATCTTTATGTAATCAAGCATTATAATGCGATTTTAGGCATTTCTGTGAAAACAAGCCTCTCTATGTGACCAAGTATCCTTGGGTAATCAAGGACTTGTGTGATCCAGCAACCTTGTGTGATCCAGCATCTTTATGCAATCAAGCATTTTTATGCGATTTTAGGCATTTCTGTGCAAATAAGCCTCTCTGTGTGACTTAAGCACTTTAATGTGACCAAGCATCCTAATGCGACTATGTAAAAAACATGTAAACCCATACAGAGACATGTATCTTTATGTGACCAACAATAAACATGTTCTGTTACTTGTTTTTACCCCACATGCATTTTGAACATTCCAAACTCATGTATTTTATGCAAACATGTGGACTGGTAAAGACGAAGTTATCCTCTGCAGACGTGCGTTTCCACAATCATGCGATATAGCTGTTGTGCGTTAGCAATGTGCACCAGCAACTATGCATCCCACCGTTGTGTGTTTGGTTAGCCTGAAGCCAGCACCAGGATGAGGACCCTGTGGAGGTTTTTCTAGCAACCTATAGGAATTTTTTTTAAAACCCCAAGGAGGAGACAGAGGCTTTGGCCGTCTAGGCTGAGGGCAAATTCTATGCAACTCCAGAACTTGTGAGGCTTCCGATAGCTCCTCCTCGTTAGACTGCACCTATTCCCTGTCCTCCGACGGTGAACGTTCATCCTCAGGTCTTTTAATCCTTTTGTTTGAGGATTTAGAGCAGGGAAAGGGGACACAACCCGGTTTCAGCTTCTTGTGAGGATGCTGCGAATATAGCAGTTAACCTCTTATAGACCAACAAATGCAATGCAAAAAACGTCCAAACAGACATATGCAGAGTGGCTGCAATGTTGGGGGAGGCTGCAATGCCTGATAGGGCTGATGGCTCAACCTGTGGGCTGCCTCAAGTCTCTGCAGGGGAGGATGGTATCATGCAAGCAGGATAAGGGCCACCAGATTCATGTGGTGATACCCTGGTTCCCTTTTATATTCCTGCCCCTGAACCTTTTCTACAGGGAGACGAAAGTCCTAAGCTAAAAGCAGAGGAACTTAACACAGGTGCATCAACAGCTGAACTTAGTCTAGCAAAAAAACAATGCCTGCTAATCTGCACAGCTAGAGGCATCTTAGGTCTGTCTGTATCCAACACACACACGGTACTTACGTGCCCCAAGCTGCTGTATCTCTCTGGCTTTACAGAGCTCTGACGTCTGTGCTTTTTTGAAGGGCTCGCCCTGCGTCTGAACCATTTGCTGGCAAGCACGTGTGCATGCGCCAGCGGCAACCACATCATCCCCCACCTACAAAAGTGCGCCCCCCTCACACACGCGTAGGGAAATGGTGGAGGCGGGGGGAGAGAGAGATTCCCCAAGGAGCGCCGTGGACCCGGATTACGAGGCACTCCCCCACACAACTGTGGCAGAGCCTGAAGCAGAGGAAGTGAGCCGCTCAACAGACCGGCTAACACTGAGCTTTCATTTCTGGAGAGCATGGTAAGCGAAACACCAGGTATGTCTCTTTACTAGTGGCGGAAAACAAATAAGACATGCAGCTACTCATGGAAGACAATCCTTAAGGTATTTACCTAGGATTGTCTTCACTTACCTTATCTCCGTTGCAGGATACTGCTAAAACACAGACAGACCCAATCTTCACCCATCACCGCTGGTTAAGTCAACAGACCTTCAGGGACCGGGATCCAAGACAGGGTTTCCACTCCCCTGGACCTGTACCGCACCCTGCCAGAAAACTTTTGATATTGGGTCTGAGCAAAGCACTGGAACCCAGAATCCAGCCCTCCGAAGAGAGGCATTACAGGCAAAAACCTTGTGCTTCGGATACGAGGCCCCAGGTACCATCCACTTTGGCCCAAGGCTTTGGATGGATCTGGTTTTTATGGAGGCTATTTAAATCCAGCATGGATAACATCAGAGCACATCTTCACTCGTGACCAACACCTTAGACACTGGCGAAAAACTGAGGTGCTTCCAGTATGGGAGGGGTTATATAGGGAGGAAACTTCCTGTCTAATTGATTACACCAGTGTCCAGCACCTGAAGGTGGAATATAACCCACTTAGTAATTACTAGGCTCTGTGTCCCGTGATGTACGATAAAGAAATGGGATTTTAATAACGGATTACCTATAAAATCCTTTTCTTGGAGTACACCACAGGACAGAGTCTTAATCATTACATAGTGGGTTGTATGGGTCACCAGAGGTGATTGGACACTGGCACCAGGGCCGGCGCTAGTGCAAGGCAACAATGGCGCTTGCCTTACGGCGCCAGCGCCGAAAGGGGAACAGGGCGGAAAACTCAGAGCAGATCCGAGACGTTTGCTTGGGGTGCAGTTAACCCAGGCGCCACAGAGGTGAGGGCTCTCAAGCGCCAGAGTGCTCACTGCTGTCCTCCATCCTCCTCCTCCTCTCCTTGTCGGCGTCTCTCTAAGCCAGTCACCGTGAGCCGCTCTCACCGCCAGCCAGTCACTGATGCCGTGTCACGATATTCTTCTCCACCCGGGTGGCGCGGCGGTGGCTCCACACATTCCTCTCAGGCTCTTCTCTCCAGCTGCCACCCAGGTGGGGTTGTCGCTCTGTACTAATAGAGGGCGAGAGGGGGGGTGTCTGTACTTCTGGGGGGGATGTTTCCTAATTAAGGACTGTACCAAAAATGTTTACTGCAGTAGTGCGCTGATTCACGCAAAAAATATTTTTAAACATACTGTAAAATATATTAAATTACATTCAAATCCGGTGAAAGTGTTGGAACAATGTGCACAGTGTGCAAATTTACGTGCAAAATAAGCATAAGAAAAATTAGCAAATATGCCCTATTCCTAAATTATGTGCAAAATAATATATATATATATATATATATATATATATATATATATATATATATATATATATATATATATATATATATATATATATATATATATACAGTATATATATATATATATATATATATATATGTGTAAAATCACCCTCTTCAAATGCTAGGATGCAACCACCAAAATACAAAAATATGAAAATATAATGGCAAGTATTAACATGCAATGTGCAATAAACCCTTATAAAGTTCCCTTTATAAGGGTTTATTGCACATTGCATGTTAATATTTGCCATTATATTTTCATATTTTTGTATTTTGGTGGTTACATCCTAATGGAGGGGGGTTGTTTGTCCTGGGGGGCAGCAATGTGTGTGGGCTGCCGCCACCGTGATTTACAAGGCTTCAGAAACAGGTAAGGGGGACCTGTTTTAAGGTTTCCTGTTTACAAAAAACACCAAATCCCTGCAATAATATATTAAGCAGCCTGTATAATGTATTATTGCTGGGATTTGTAGTCCTCTCTAGCTGCTGGTATTCTGTATTGTGTTTTATATAATGTATTGCTGGGATTTGTTGTTCCTCTCTAGCTGCTGGTATTCTGTATTGTGTTTTATATAATGTATTGCTGGGATTTGTTGTTCCTCTCTAGCTGCTGGTATTCTCCATTGCGCTGTATAATGTATTATTGCTGGGGTTTGTAGTTCCTCTATAACTGGTCAGTGGTAATCTGGAACAAAAGAAAAAATTACCGCGCTAAGAAACAGTCAAAATTACTAACGAAGCTGCAACAACGAAGTGTCATACAAACACAATACACATAGGAAAAGAAGGGAGATGTTGCGCTAGTAAATTAAATAGATCTAAACAATAAGATTGATGTGTAATAAATGATGAAGCCAGTAAGCCCAACTCAATGGGGAACTAGAAAAGGAAGAACTCAGTCCCAGTGTGTCCACAATAGATAAATTCATATAAAAGTGAACAGATGTTGAAGAGCAAATATGACAACCACCACCACGAACCAGTAAAAATTGGAGGCTTACCACATGGCAAGCAATAAATGCTTGCGGCTGCAAACCCCAGCCAGGGCCTTTAGGCGATCCTCACAGGGGGGGGGGGCAAGGAGATGATTGTTGAAACCTCCAACGAAACCACAATTTTTGAAGCGTGTCACAGAAAAAAACACTCAATGGTGAAGTATGTCATAAACCAGCACACACATGAGGTATATAGTGACTTAGGAACCACCACCACCAACACCCTATAAGTAGGAGGCTTACCAGAGCATGTAAATGAATCAGCAAGTGGCTAAAACCCTAGCCTGGGCCTTTGAAACTCCTGGGCTGTGATAATATGATCCTAAGAATCCTCCGTGTTCAGTAGGTACATAAAGGGAATAATGGGGCCCACATAGTGAAGTACGTTTAACACTGTACGTTTAATTAATAAAAAATTGCACTTACAAAGTCAAATAAGGATAAAAACAGAGAAAAGCCGGCCGGCTCGGAACAAACGCCCGTCCACTCTGAACAACACGTCCTGCGTCAGCACGCTACCTTCCCGACGCGCGTTTCGTCATAATTCGCCAGATGACGTCATTTTATGACGAAACGCGCGTCGGGAAGGTAGCGTGCTGACGCAGGACGTGTTGTTCAGAGTGGACGGGCGTTTGTTCCGAGCCGGCCGGCTTTTCTCTGTTTTTATCCTTATTTGACTTTGTAAGTGCAATTTTTTATTCATTAAACGTACAGTGTTAAACGTACTTCACTATGTGGGCCCCATTATTCCCTTTATGTACCTACTGAACACGGAGGATTCTTAGGATCATATTATCACAGCCCAGGAGTTTCAAAGGCCCAGGCTAGGGTTTTAGCCACTTGCTGATTCATTTACATGCTCTGGTAAGCCTCCTACTTATAGGGTGTTGGTGGTGGTGGTTCCTAAGTCACTATATACCTCATGTGTGTGCTGGTTTATGACATACTTCACCATTGAGTGTTTTTTTCTGTGACACGCTTCAAAAATCGTGGTTTCATTGGAGGTTTCAACAATCATCTCCCACCCCCCCCTGTGAGGATCGCCTAAAGGCCCTGGCTGGGGTTTGCAGCCGCAAGCATTTATTGCTTGCCATGTGGTAAGCCTCCAATTTTTACTGGTTCGTGGTGGTGGTTGTCATATTTGCTCTTCAACATCTGTTCACTTTTATATGAATTTATCTATTGTGGACACACTGGGACTGAGTTCTTCCTTTTCTAGTTCCCCATTGAGTTGGGCTTACTGGCTTCATCATTTATTACACATCAATCTTATTGTTTAGATCTATTTAATTTACTAGCGCAACATCTCCCTTCTTTTCCAGTGGTAATCTGCATTGCGAAGTATAATCATTATACAGCGTAATGGAGAATACCACCAGCTATAGAGGACTACAAATCCCAGCAATAGTACATTATACAGCGCAATGCAGAATAACGCCATGTATGCTATCTTTCTCTGTAAAAGATAAATAAGTTAAACGATCACTTTAAGCATCATAACCATTAAAGCTTAATGGAGCACAGATATAATGTATGGTGTGTGTGTGTGCGTGCGCTCCGGGGGGGGGGGGGGGGGGGCAAAATGCACCTTCACCAAAAAAACTTGCACCGGCCCTGACTGGCACAACCAATGAAGACAAGTTCCCCTCCATATAACCCCTCCTATAAGGAAAGTACCTCAGTTTTTGTAGCAAAGCAGTAAGGTTCCCAAAGAAGGGTGGACCTCCGTGTCCCGTGGTGTACTCCAAGAAAAGGATTTTACAGGTAAGCTGTTATTAAAATCTTCTTTATTGTACACCACGGGACACAGTCTTAATCATTACATAGTGGGACGTCCCAGAGCAATGCTCAAATTGAAGGGTGGGAAACACAGATCAATCAGGCCGCCAATGGACAAGAAGCCATAGACCGCTGCCTGCAGCACACTATGCCCAAATGCAGAATCCTCATGTCCTCTCACATCTGATAGAATTTGGTAAATGTATGGACTGAAGACCAAGTAACAGCTTTACAGATCTGAGCTATCGAAGCCTGGTGATGCACTGCCCATGAAGCACTTATTGCCCTGGTCGAGTGCGTCTTAACAGAAAAAGGAGGAACCTTGGGCCAGATTCACAGAGCAGATACGACGGCGTATATCCCGATACGCCATCGTATCTGTTGTTCTATCTATGCAACTGATTCATAGAATCAGTTACGCATAGATAGCCATAAGATCCGACAGGTGTAATTGTTTTACACTGTCGGATCTTAAGATGCAATACCGCGGCGGCCGCCGATGGGGGGAGTTTGCGTCGTAAACCAGCGTCGGGTATGCAAATTAGGAGTTACGGCGATCCACAATGGTTTTTCGCGTTCGCTACGTCGCCGCTAGTCTAGTTTCCCATCCCAAAGTTAGTCGTTTTTTTTTTGGTGCCCTAACTTTACACAGCAATCATATTGCTGTATAAAGTATGGCCGTCGTTTCCGCGTCGAAATTTAAAAAATAACGTTGTTTGCGTAAGCCGTCCGAGAAATACGGAATTAGGCTAGTGCGTCGCCGTTCGAAAAAATTACGTCACTTCGCGCAAAGCACGGCGGGAGTTCGGAAACGGGGCATGCGCGGTAGGTCCGGCGCGGGAGCGCGCCTAATTTAAATGGCACACGCCCATTTGAATTGGCCTTCCTTGCGCCGGAGGCCGCCGGCGTAGGTTTTCATCGCAAGTGCTTGGTGAATCAGGCACTTGCGATGAAAAATTGCGGCGGTGTAACGTATCTACGATACGTTACGCCGCCGCTCTTCTACGTGAATCTGGCCCCTTGTTCCTTAAACTATAAGCTTGAACAATTACTTGTCGAATCCACCTAGCAATGGTGGATTTTGATGCCGCTTGGCCCTTCTTGGGACCATCTGGCACAACAAAACATCTGTTTCACGTATCTGAGCCATTGCCTGCAGATACAACTTTTACAGCTCTCACTACATCTAGAGAGTGCAATAACTTTTCCTACCGCTGTCCACGGTTCAGGAAAAAGGGAAAGCAAAACAATGTCTTGATTTAAATCAAACACCGACACCACCTTTGGAAGAAAGGTAGGAAGGGGGCTGTAACGGAAGGGCCCGTGGGACCCAGAAGCTCCCCAATGCCTTGTATGTGTAGATCACCCTGTGTCTCTAATAGGGGCACAGGGTGAATGAGAACCCCACTTTGGTCTGGGCTAGTCAGATGTAATGCGGTATATATTGTATATATATTGTGTGTTGGCTGTAGTGTA
Source organism: Rana temporaria (assembly GCF_905171775.1). Lineage (NCBI taxonomy): Eukaryota > Metazoa > Chordata > Amphibia > Anura > Ranidae > Rana > Rana temporaria. The sequence goes on from NC_053490.1 coordinate 340,311,542, forward strand.
CTATAAAGCTTGCTGTGATTGCATTATATTGTATATTGTGTTAATTAAGTCTGCTACTGTGAAATGTGTATTGAATCCAGACTAACTTCTTAGGATCTTTCATTGTGGCTTGTGCTAATTGACCCTGTATTGTGTGAAGGTCTATTGATGATAAATGTGTATTGTGAGTTAACAGACAGCCTAAAGGTCAGGTGTCTGAATTATCAGTTGTGGTTAATTAGCTCATGTAAATTATGTCAGAGCTGGAGCCAGAAAGTCTACTAAAAGATGTGTATTGGGGCTCATTGTATGATGTTGTTGGGTCATTGTTCATTTTGGTTACTGCAGGATCCTAACTGTATACAAGAGCCTGATTTTCTCAATAAAGGGTCTATTTGTGTGGAACCTCAAACAGAGCTGTGTGTCTCCTTATTGGGGTTTGTTTGCCTGACTGTGGAGTGTCGATAGCTGTCTTGGGTTCAGGAATGGAATATCTTAAACGGCTTTAACCCCTGTCCCATTTGGGGTTCCGTTACAGGGCGTAGTACAATTTTGTCTTTGTGACATATTAAATAATGCTATTTACAGGAAAGAGCTGCTAACTCTGATATTCTTCTAGCAGAAGAGATAGCAATTAAAAAGGCCAATTTCCTGCTCAAAAGAATCAAAGGAATATGGCGGATAGGTTCAAAAGGTTGCTTTTAAGTTCAAATCCCAGGGACAGAAGGGAGACTTGACTGGCGGATTTATCCAAAGTACTCCCTGAATGAATGCCTGGACTAGGGAATGAGATGCCAGCGGTCTCTGAAAAAAGACTGATGGAGCCAATATTTCACCCTTGATGGTACTCGGGGCTAATTTCATATCTACTCCTAATTGGCAAAAGGCGAGAATCCTACTTATGATATAATTCTGAGGATTCCACCCTCTGGATTCACACCAGGAAACATACGCCTTCCAGACTCTGTAGTAGATAAGCCTGGAGGCTGGCTTTCTAGCATTAATGAGTGTAGAAAGAACTGGACCCGAGAGTCCTCGTTTCTTCAAAATATAGGTCTCAGTAGCCAGACCGTCAAATTTAGCTTCTGTAAGGAAGGGTGGAACACTGGACCCTGTGACAGCACGTCGTGATGTAGTGGAAGCACCCAAGGTATTCCTACCGCCATCTTTATGATCTCGGCGTACCAGGACCTCCTGGGCCAATTTGGGGCCACTAGGAGTACTGGTATTCCCTCCTCCTTGATCCTGCACAATAATCTCTGTAAGAGAGGGATCAGGGGAAATGCATAGATAGATGCAGTGAAAACTGATTCCAAGGAATTATCAGAGCATCCTTTCCATAGGCCAGAGGATCTCTCATCCTGGACACAATGTGGTTCAACTTCCTGTTGAGCCTGGAAGCCATCAGGTCTACATCTGGGGTCCCCCATCTCTGGCATATTACCTGAGACATTGGGGTGGAGAGAACACTCTCCTGGTGACAGCTGCTGGTGACTTAGATAATAGTCCGCTTGCCAGTTATCTACCCCTGGAATGAAGATTGCAGAAAGACAAGGAACATGTTTTTCTGTCCATGTCAAAATCCGATTCACCTCCTGAGCATCCCAACTCCGGGTGCCTCCTTTGTGATTGATATAAGCTACTGCAGTAGCATTGTTGGATTAAATCCGAACTGGGTGGCCCTGTAACCTGTGTTCCCAGGTTCTGAGGGCTAAGTATACTGCCCGAATCTCCAGTATGTTGATGGGCAGGCTCTCTTCGGTCTTGGACCAGGTACCCTGGGCTGAAGCTTCTTCTAACACTGCCCAACAGGCTGGCATCCGTAGACACCACCTTCCAGGTGACTTGGAGAAAAGGACCTTCCTTTCCGCAAGTTCTTGGTCTTTAACCACCAACTGAAGCTTTGGCTTTTCCTGTTCCAGGAAGCTAGGATACTGCCTTGTAGTAGTCTCGAATGAAACTTGGCTTAAGGAATAGCCTCGAAGGAGGCCACCATCTTCCCTAATAACCTCATGCAGAGGCAAATCGATGGTCCCCTCTTCGCCCTGACCTTGTGGATCAATTCTCTTAGAGACTTGATCTTTGGCTCTGGCAGGAATACCATGCTTTGGGCTGTATCTATGATCATGCCCAAATACTCTTCTTAGGGCTTGTAGAGAGGATTGCTGTAGGTTTATGATCCATCCTAAATGCTCCAGGTATTTTACTGTATTGAGCAATGAGCACCACATGATCTAATCCTGCCACAGACTGATTTATCACAAGTAAATAGTATAGAAAGGCCATCACCGCTATGCCCCGTGCCCTCAGATTTGCCAACAGAGGGGCCAGAACCTTTGTAAATACCCAGGGCGCGGTTGCCAAACCAAAGGGCAGAGCCACAAACTGGAAGTGGCGATGTTCTACCGCGAACCTTAGTGAGTGGGATGGATAGGCATATGTAAATATGCGTCCTTGATGTCTATAGATGTCAAAAATGTCACCGCTTTGTAGGGTGGCGACCACAGATTGAATAGTCTCCATTCGGAAATGGCAAATGTTCAGAAACTGATTCAGAGGTCTAATGCCGCGTACACACGGTCGTTTTTTTGTGATGAAATAAAACAAAATTTTTCATCATGAAAAAAAAAACAAAGTTTTTCTAAAACTTCATCATTTTCTGAAAATGCTCGAGCAAAGCGTGGTTAAGTACAACACGTACGACGGCACTCTGTTCCATTCAAGCTCCCGTCTCATAACTTGCTTCTGAGCATGCGCGGGTTTAAAACGTCGTTTAAAACGTCGTTTTAGCCTACACACGATAATTTTTTATGACACAAAAAACGACATTTTGAAAAACGACATAAAAAATTGAAGCATGTTCGAATTCTTTTTGGTCCGTTTTTTTTTTTAAGACAAAAAACAAATGTGAAGCCCCCACACGATCATTTTAAATGACGTTTTTAAAAACGTTGTTTTATTTCATCACAAAAAACGACCGTGTGTACGCGGCATTAGATCCAGGATGGGCCTGACGTCTCCATTTGGTTTTGGAACCACAGAGAGGTTCGAGTAAAAACCTAAACCTTGCTCCTCTAGGGGTACTTCCATGATTACCCCCTTGGGACATCAAGTGATCCAATCCTTTGAAGGACTTTCTTCTTAATGGATCTTTGGAGAGCCTTGAACTTTGGAACCGATAAGATGGGATCTCTCGAAATTCCAGTTTGTACCCTAGGGATACTGCGGAAACTACCCACTTGTCCTGGATCTCTGTCTACCAGGCCGCTAAAAACTACCGAAGCTGTCCCCCCACTCGGCCAAGCGGGGGTGCCTCATCATAACAAGGCTTTGGGGTTTTGCTTGTTAGCTTTTGAACCCCACGGCTTCTTATTCTTCTGGGCCTGTTTATTTTTAGCCTTTGTGGCTGGCTGAAAATGCCGTCGCCACTGACTAGAGGCAGATCTTCTGTGAGCCGTGGAGAGAGAACGTTTAAAACAAGGACGCTTGTTTTTCTTATTCTCTGGCAAAAGGGTAGTTTTACCGCTCGATATCTTTTGGATATATTTTTCCAAATCGTCCCCAAAGAGGCGTATGCCATGGAAGGTGAAACAGCTTTTTGCATGGGGCTTCCGCTGACCAATGCTTTAGCCAAAGATTTCTGCGCATATGCACCAGCTGGAGTGTAAAACATAAGGCCTTAGACCAGTGGTTCTCAACCTGGGGGTCGGGACCCCCTTGGGGGTCAAATGATGATTTGACAGGGGTCACCAAATCCTGGGCTGTTCCTGAAGCCCTCACTGTTCTCCCAGGAAGGGAGATGATAAGAGGGGGAGGAACAAAGGAAAAGGGAGCGAAAGGAAAAAAATAGAGAACAAGAAAGACAGTTAGAGGAAAAGATGGGGGGAAAAAAACAAGGAATTAGGATAGAGAGATAAAAGGGAAAGAACGGAGAACAAAGAGAAAGAGTGGTACATCCTAAAATGTACCATAAGGAGTTTTAATACTGTACGAGTGGAAGACACTCAGGGAGTGCTAAATGTCCGCAGGTTAGGGGCACAAATTACTTGCCTTGGGTGCTTTCAACCCACGCTATGAAAATAATTTTAATGTTAGGGGTCCCCACAACTTGGGAAATTTTATCAAGGGGTCACAATCATATAACTACACAGGTTCCTCTTAATGTGATGAAATACACTATAAGTAATGGTGCAAAAAAAAAATCCCAGGTAACTGTGCTAAGTGACACTCCTATACTGGTGATAAACAGTCCATCAACAGAGTTTGAAAAATATTAGCAAAAAATATAAGTAAAATTTCAAAAGTCCAAGAAAGCAAAAGTGCAAGTGTAGGTCCGCAATATGGAGTGAGAGGAAAATGGGTATCCAGTGATCCTTTTAGGGTAAGTAAGGATGTCCCCTTACCTTACTGCTGTAAGGTAACAGCATATAGATCCAACCACATTAGATGGTTCACTCGATGGGCTCTGATCCAACAACGGCAGGTCCTCCTTGGAGTTCTCGTCCCAGATTGGTCAGTTTCTCGCCCCAAAGAGATAAAGCATCGATGGTGTGATACCGTTTTAAAAATTTTTATTCTCAAAGAAAATAGACAGGGGTACTCACATAATCCAAAATACAATTGAGCATGTAAAAAAGAGGGGCAATCTGTCGCCAACGTCACCTCCGATACCTCTCAGTGGACTCATGCGCATTCGTCACTATCATGTGACTTCCTCAGGAGTAGTGAGAGGCATAAATGGGATCCTTTTTGTAAGGTGACTTGTTTAGTAGGCTGTGAGTGGACTCAGCTGTTTGCCATGTAAATAATGCAGCTGCAGCCATTTTCCCGTAGTCTGCTAGGCATTTAATAGTAAAATCAAAAAATCTAAAAATTTCGCCCAGCATATAAAATATTTAAATTAGTAGCATTCAAATGGTGGGTGACAGATATGACATCTCATTTATATGGTTAACAATGAAAAAAATTGAAAAAACTTAAAAGCTTCAGCCAGGGGACGGAGACCATGGGGGGGGCAAACACAGAAGTCCCATTGTACCATCATAACATTCTGTGTTGACAGTACACAGCGTTCTACAGGAAGTCTGGCAGCCGCCATTTTGTTGTAGCTCAAAAGACGTCCCCAGCAGCTCACAGAGCGCTGGGGATACGTCTTACAAAAGTGAGCCATTCTGTCTGATGTCTGGTCGGGGGCCTGCATGGGGCCCCCCGACCTCGGCCAGCATCCCAAATAGGCTTCCATCACGTATCGGCGGCGTCTATCAAAACGAGCGCCGCCGGAATTGGAGCTGCAGCCACCTTGCAGCCACCGGAAGTGGAGCCGCGGCCATTTTTTTTTTTTTTTTTTGAAGCCAATGCTTGTTAAATGGTGACACACGGCGTCCTCACAAGGGAGCACTCGAGGGAAACAATTAAAAACACAGGGGAGCAGGAATTTATGTGTATGTACACACTCATAATGCACCGAGAAGATTGAGGCTCAATTGGTATATTAAAAAATATTGAGAGCCAGAATAATTTGTTAAAAAATATATATAAGTTAAAAAGTATAAAAAATTTAAATGAATGTATGTCGACATATTTAATTTCATTGAATGGATATGCCACATAAGGTTAAAAGACGTAGATGACGTGTGCGAACAGATCCACATATACAGATTAAAAACAATCTACGTCATCAATATTAGATAGCGAAAAGGAGAGAACAGAGAGGGTAAGTGAAGCAAGAAATAAATCAAAAAATAAAGTCTTATCGGTCACTTAAAAAACAATTAAGATCAAAATCTATGTTAAGACCTCGGGGAGCAAAAGTATCCAGAGTAAATATCCAGCGAGATTCTAACTGGCTCAATGTTCTAACTTTATGCCCGCCTCGCCAGTGTCTCACATAGGGCTCTATGCCCCAAAATTTAAGATGTGTCGGATCTTTATTGTGGTGGGTAAGGAAGTGTCTTGATACACTATGTTTATCGAAACCTTTAAGGATGTTTTGGACATGTTCTTTTATACGCACTCGTAATGCTCTTTTTGTCCGGCCTATGTATTGTAGACCGCAACTGCATTCGAGTGCGTATACAACTCCCTCTGTGTTACAGCAGATAAATTCTTTTATTTCGTATACATCTCCTGTACTAGTTGCAGTAAAATCTTTCCTCTTCTGGTTCGGTTTGTGAGTTCTCAAACATGCGTAGCATCTTTTGCATGGAAAAAAAACCTTTACCAGTGAAAAAAGAGAGGAAGTTGTTTTTATTTTTAGGCGGATCAGGCACATTTTTAACAATTTTGTCCCTAATAGTAGGTGCCCTTTTATATATGAACTTTGGAATCGGTGGAAGGACACCCCCCAGTTCTTTATCAGCCAGTAGTATATTCCAATGGCGTCTAATGACTTTTTCAATGCATTTATGTTGTATACTGTAATCGAAGATGATAGGCATCAAGTCTTTATGCATTTTTTGTTTAGGCTTATCACTCATAAGAGTCTGTCTATCCATTGTTGCCACTTCTGCAATCTTCTGGTTAATAAAGGAATTGTCGTATCCTTTTTGTTTAAACCTTTCTCCCATGTCTTTTGCTTGGGTGAGAAAAGTATCTTTGTCTGTACAATTTCGTCTTAGGCGCATTAATTGCCCTTTTGGAATGTTAAAAAGCCAGTTTCTGTGATGACAACTTTCAAGCGGCAAGTAGCTATTACGATCCACATTTTTAAAATGAGTTTTAGACCGGAGTTCGTTATTTTCTTGTTCCACCTCTAGGTCTAGGAATGTGATCTTTTTGTTGCTGATTTCCCAAGAAAGTTCAATGTTTCTGTCATTGGTATTTAAATCTTGTAGAAAATCTGCTAGCGTTTCTTTCTCGCCCCTCCACAGTATGAAGATATCATCAATATATCTTTTATATATGTACAGATCATCAGGAGGTTCAGAGAAGATTTTCCCTTCTTCCCATTGGGCCATAAAAAGCCCAGCTACACTAGGGGCAAATTTTGCCCCCATGGCTACGCCGGTTTTCTGGAAAAAGTAATTGCCGCCATACCAGAAGTAGCTATTTTTAAGACAAAAGTCCAAACTTTTTACCAGATATTTTCGTTGGATGCAGGGCAACTGGGAATATTTCCTGAGGCCCCATTTGACTGCTTCGCATGCTTGATGATGTAGTATGATCGTGTATAACGACGATACGTCTGCTGTTGCTAGCCAAAAGGGTCCATCATCTCTTGGTATATCATCCAGGCATTGTAACATCTGTTTTGTATCTCTAAGATACGCTCTTGTACTCTGAACTACTGGCTGTAAATAGAAGTCAATGTATTGCCCCATTCTTGCAGTTAAGGAATCAATTCCATTTACTATAGGTCTGGGCGGTGGATTCGTGCTGTTCTTATGTATTTTGGGGAGTGAGTATACAATAGGTGTGCGACATGATGTAGGGATCAGATATTGTGCTTCTTTCTTATCCAGGATTCCTCTTTTTAGTCCTAAATGTACAATCTGTTCCAAGGCTTTTCTGCATTTAAACATGGGATTACTCAGAAGGCGGTTGTAGGTGTTGGTATCTCCTAGCATTTGTTCCATGCTCATTTTATACTGTTCCTTGGAAAGTACCACAATGCCACCACCTTTATCGGCTGGTCGAACTACTAGATCCTTTCTTTTCATCAATTTGCGTATTCCACTCCTAATATGTTTCGGTTCTTCTTGTTTTTTCACTTTCAGGTCCATTAGTTCTCCTGTGACCAATCTTTTAAAGACTTCCACACATTTATTATCTTTCACAGGCGGATTAAAAATAGATTTATTCTTCAGATTACTATGTCTAATTTCTTCATCTGGATTGGCAGTCCTAGTTTTGTAAGGGTTACTGATCATATACTTTTGAATATTTAATTTCCTTACATACTTTTGAATTCCTATATATGTCTGGAATTTATCCAGATTTTTCGCTGGTGCGTATTTGAGGCCTTTATCTAGGACGCCAATCTCTTCATGTGTAAGTGGGAGTCCACTTAAGTTGAAGATTCCCTCTCCCTTTCTGTTCTTTTTCTTTTGTGTTCTCTTTCCTCCTCGCTTTCCCCGTTTCTTTCTGGGGTTCTTCTGTAGGTTCTTATTTCCTCTGTATGTCGAGGCGGATGGTATTCTTGACCTCTCTCTAAAAAAGAAGAGGTATTGGGATTTTGATGTCTTTCCACTCTATCATCCACTGTTCGCTGTTCTAGGGGTGCATAATAATTCCGTGTAGGGATTGGACTCCTATCCTGTGGGTGATGAGTGTAATAACCTCGATCTCCCTCTCTTCGATCATTTGAACGAACAGGGCTTCTTCTTCTCTGTTCATGTGTATATCCTCTGTTCTCATGGTATTCATTTGGACGTCCCTGATAATAGTTGGTTTCCTGTGGCCGACCTCTATTCTCATAGCCTCCACCTCTATTATCTCGTTGGTTTTGGGGCTGGGGTCTATTATCCCTCTGGTCTTGTTGTGGTCTTTGTCCATAGTTATGGCCATTGTTATTATTTCTGCGTTTTTTCCAGAAGGGTTTCTTCCAACCATTCTGTGGTGTCCGCTCATTTTGGGGTGGTCTTCTCTCATTTTGGTAGGGAGTGTGTTGATTATAGTTGCCCTGTCTCTCTTCATTTCTGTACTGCCGGGGCGATTCGTGCCTATTCCTATCATGCGTTTCTTGGGTGGGCCCTATATAGTTGATCACTCTTGGGGGTGAATAGACCCTCACATTTCTCTCTGGTGTGGAATAGGTTGAGATGGGATCTGGTCGGCCCGATTGGCTCTGCCATTTAAACGTATGATCCGTTTTAAAATCATTCATATCGCGACTGTATTTTTTACTTTTCCTGTGTTGTACTTCCTTATCTTTCTTTGTTAAATCATTATTCAGTTGTGTTGTGTATCTTACGAGATCTCCTGAATCTTTATATGCTTCTAGTTCTTCCTTGACCTCTAGGATGATCTGTTCGATCAGTTTCAGCTTTCTCTTTTTCCTGTCTAGTAGGAACATCAAAAGTTCTGACCCCTTGATGTTAAAAAATTTAAACCATTCGTCTATTGAGGCCTGATCTAATAGGCCATCATTAGGGGTTATATCCCATCGTAGACGCCGTGGGACAATGTTATCCTTAATATAGCGTTCAAAGGTGACTATGTCCCACCATAGGCTGATCTTTTTTTCCATATTATGCCCTAGCTTCCTCATGAGGCTCTCTAGGTCACTGTTTTTCTTAACAGGTGCAGAAGCATTAAAAACATCTTCAAGATTAACCTGCCTCTTATCAAGAAATGAGAAGACATCCATGATAGCTGCGGTAATGAGTGCGAGACAGTGATAAATAGTGGAAAAATGGATATTACCGCGCTTATCAAAGGAGGGGAAACAGAGAGGGGAAGAAAGGGGGAGGGGAAATGAAAGTGATGAGAAGTGGAGGTACAGCTGCGGCACTGGAAGGTGTATCAAACCATAAGCAATTGAAAATGGGGAGGGTAGTGCTGCGCTAATCAGTGGTGAATGGATAAGTGAATAAACAGGTGGGGGAGGGGAATGAAAGTAGGTGTAATTGAAATGAGGAGCAATATAGCCCAAATGGCATCAGCATAAAAATAAATATAAATGATCAGTGAACAATAACAGTAATGGTGCAAATCATATAACTACACAGGTTCCTCTTAATGTGATGAAATACACTATAAGTAATGGTGCAAAAAAAAAATCCCAGGTAACTGTGCTAAGTGACACTCCTATACTGGTGATAAACAGTCCATCAACAGAGTTTGAAAAATATTAGCAAAAAATATAAGTAAAATTTCAAAAGTCCAAGAAAGCAAAAGTGCAAGTGTAGGTCCGCAATATGGAGTGAGAGGAAAATGGGTATCCAGTGATCCTTTTAGGGTAAGTAAGGATGTCCCCTTACCTTACTGCTGTAAGGTAACAGCATATAGATCCAACCACATTAGATGGTTCACTCGATGGGCTCTGATCCAACAACGGCAGGTCCTCCTTGGAGTTCTCGTCCCAGATTGGTCAGTTTCTCGCCCCAAAGAAATAAAGCATCGATGGTGTGATACCGTTTTAAAAATTTTTATTCTCAAAGAAAATAGACAGGGGTACTCACATAATCCAAAATACAATTGAGCATGTAAAAAAGAGGGGCAATCTGTCGCCAACGTCACCTCCGATACCTCTCAGTGGACTCATGCGCATTCGTCACTATCATGTGACTTCCTCAGGAGTAGTGAGAGGCATAAATGGGATCCTTTTTGTAAGGTGACTTGTTTAGTAGGCTGTGAGTGGACTCAGCTGTTTGCCATGTAAATAATGCAGCTGCAGCCATTTTCCCGTAGTCTGCTAGGCATTTAATAGTAAAATCAAAAAATCTAAAAATTTCGCCCAGCATATAAAATATTTAAATTAGTAGCATTCAAATGGTGGGTGACAGATATGACATCTCATTTATATGGTTAACAATGAAAAAAATTGAAAAAACTTAAAAGCTTCAGCCAGGGGACGGAGACCATGGGGGGGGCAAACACAGAAGTCCCATTGTACCATCATAACATTCTGTGTTGACAGTACACAGCGTTCTACAGGAAGTCTGGCAGCCGCCATTTTGTTGTAGCTCAAAAGACGTCCCCAGCAGCTCACAGAGCGCTGGGGATACGTCTTACAAAAGTGAGCCATTCTGTCTGATGTCTGGTCGGGGGCCTGCATGGGGCCAGTGAGCCAGTTAGAATCTCGCTGGATATTTACTCTGGATACTTTTGCTCCCCGAGGTCTTAACATAGATTTTGATCTTAATTGTTTTTTAAGTGCCCGATAAGACTTTATTTTTTGATTTATTTCTTGCTTCACTTACCCTCTCTGTTCTCTCCTTTTCGCTATCTAATATTGATGACGTAGATTGTTTTTAATCTGTATATGTGGATCTGTTCGCACACGTCATCTACGTCTTTTAACCTTATGTGGCATATCCATTCAATGAAATTAAATATGTCGACATACATTCATTTAAATTTTTTATACTTTTTAACTTATATATATTTTTTAACAAATTATTCTGGCTCTCAATATTTTTTAATATACCAATTGAGCCTCAATCTTCTCGGTGCATTATGAGTGTGTACATACACATAAATTCCTGCTCCCCTGTGTTTTTAATTGTTTCCCTCGAGTGCTCCCTTGTGAGGATGCCGTGTGTCACCATTTAACAAGCATTGGCTTCAAAAAAAAAAAAAAAAAAATGGCCGCGGCTCCACTTCCGGTGGCTGCAAGGTGGCTGCAGCTCCACTTCCGGCGGCGCTCGTTTTGATAGACGCCGCCGATACGTGATGGAAGCCTATTTGGGATGCTGGCCGAGGTCGGGGGGCCCCATGCAGGCCCCCGACCAGACATCAGACAGAATGGCTCACTTTTGTAAGACGTATCCCCAGCGCTCTGTGAGCTGCTGGGGACGTCTTTTGAGCTACAACAAAATGGCGGCTGCCAGACTTCCTGTAGAACGCTGTGTACTGTCAACACAGAATGTTATGATGGTACAATGGGACTTCTGTGTTTGCCCCCCCCATGGTCTCCGTCCCCTGGCTGAAGCTTTTAAGTTTTTTCAATTTTTTTCATTGTTAACCATATAAATGAGATGTCATATCTGTCACCCACCATTTGAATGCTACTAATTTAAATATTTTATATGCTGGGCGAAATTTTTAGATTTTTTGATTTTACTATTAAATGCCTAGCAGACTACGGGAAAATGGCTGCAGCTGCATTATTTACATGGCAAACAGCTGAGTCCACTCACAGCCTACTAAACAAGTCACCTTACAAAAAGGATCCCATTTATGCCTCTCACTACTCCTGAGGAAGTCACATGATAGTGACGAATGCGCATGAGTCCACTGAGAGGTATCGGAGGTGACGTTGGCGACAGATTGCCCCTCTTTTTTACATGCTCAATTGTATTTTGGATTATGTGAGTACCCCTGTCTATTTTCTTTGAGAATAAAATTTTTTAAAACGGTATCACACCATCGATGCTTTATTTCTTTGGGGCGAGAAACTGACCAATCTGGGACGAGAACTCCAAGGAGGACCTGCCGTTGTTGGATCAGAGCCCATCGAGTGAACCATCTAATGTGGTTGGATCTATATGCTGTTACCTTACAGCAGTAAGGTAAGGGGACATCCTTACTTACCCTAAAAGGATCACTGGATACCCATTTTCCTCTCACTCCATATTGCGGACCTACACTTGCACTTTTGCTTTCTTGGACTTTTGAAATTTTACTTATATTTTTTGCTAATATTTTTCAAACTCTGTTGATGGACTGTTTATCACCAGTATAGGAGTGTCACTTAGCACAGTTACCTGGGATTTTTTTTTTGCACCATTACTTATAGTGTATTTCATCACATTAAGAGGAACCTGTGTAGTTATATGATTTGCACCATTACTGTTATTGTTCACTGATCATTTATATTTATTTTTATGCTGATGCCATTTGGGCTATATTGCTCCTCATTTCAATTACACCTACTTTCATTCCCCTCCCCCACCTGTTTATTCACTTATCCATTCACCACTGATTAGCGCAGCACTACCCTCCCCATTTTCAATTGCTTATGGTTTGATACACCTTCCAGTGCCGCAGCTGTACCTCCACTTCTCATCACTTTCATTTCCCCTCCCCCTTTCTTCCCCTCTCTGTTTCCCCTCCTTTGATAAGCGCGGTAATATCCATTTTTCCACTATCAAGGGGTCACGGCACTAGAAGGTTGAGAACCACTGCCTTAGACAGATTCTCCCAAAGTTTGATCTGGTCTGGAGGCAAATCCTTCAGCCCCTTACTTGTTCCTTTAGAACCTGAAACATACCAATTGCCGCCACAGCAGGTTGGGCCACTGCGCCGGCCAATAGAAAGGGAAGATTCAGTAAAGATTCCAATTTCTTTTCAGACGGATCTTTAAATAACTGAGCATTGTCCACAGGACAAGTTAGGTTCTTATTTACACAAGAAATAGCTACATCTACAGAGGGCAGACTCCACTTCTTGGTAAATTTCTCCTCCATAGGATAAAGAAATTTCCTAGGAGGTGAAAAACGCTTATCTGGATGTAGCCAGTCTGCGTAAATCAGATTCTCCAGTAAAGGACAAACCGGAAAAGAGCATGCATGCAGTCAATCATTTTCTGCAGGACAGAATGTGCACCGCTATAAAGCTATTCAGTTTACTGTGGTGTGCCATGACCACTGGCACTATTTCAGTGCATGTTACAACCACTGGATACATTTCACTACATGCAGTTTTTAGCCTGCTTACTACTCCACCTGGGAGGGACAGTTTGACATCTTTGCTCTGGGCACCGGACGGCCTTGTCCTGCCACTGCTTAGAGATAAACAGTTCCTTATTTTTATTGTAGCACCTTCTTACAGTAGTGTAGATTGTTAAATTTAGTTTGCTCCTCTGTAAGCAGTGGAGTGGGGGGGGGGTTGATTATTCAGGCCTGTCACATCCTTTCCACTAGATGGCAGTGTTCCAAGGCATATATAAGGCCATCAGCCAAAGTCTCACTAGCTTGACAAAGGAGCGTGCCCCAAGTTCGTGCATGGCGGGTCCGCGCGCATGCGGTGACGTCACATCCTCACGTGGGATGGTAGGGGCGGCGGCTGTACAGCCGACGACGCTGGCGTGCGTGCACGCCGAGGAGACCACCACCAACATGTACCTGGTCCGTTACCAGGTACGTCTTTGGGACCCTGACCCACCAGGGTGGGTGGAGTATGTTGTGGTTGATTGGGCAGAGGGGCGGATCGATCGAAGCCCCCCCAGGTGGCACTCGCCTCTTTCCCCCCCTCCCCCCTCCACAGGTGGTACTTGTTTCTCTATCTCTGCAATTAGGCTAGATGCACCCTATTTAATCTGGCCTTACCTGCTGGTTTGGAAGGATCTTGTTTGGTACTTCCAACTACTAGCATATTGGTGGCCTCTATGCTATAGGTGAGTTTAATTTCCACACCTTTTCTCTGGCCAAATATTCTGGCTTCTCTGGCTTCATTCCAAAAATGACCCTTTTCATTCTTATATTTTAGAAGGAATCACCTTGTCTGCTTGCTGCTGCTACCTATATTCCAGCAGCATTTGTATCTGACATCAGTGATCTCTGTTCAGGAAGTCCTCTAATTTGTTTTAATTCCTAAACTGAATCTCCACAGTTTAAAGGTACAGCTCTCCCCACCCCACTCACTCTTATCCTCGATGTGTTTTTTATCATCAGTTGTTTGTTACTCACTGTTTTATGTTGCCCAGCTGCCCTCACTTCAACATATCCTGCATTTTTCGTTCCCTATATGTCTTCACTTGTTTCCATTCCCATCCCTTTTTTTGTTTTAGTCCATTAATTGTCTTCCTGCACCATCACCCCCCATTCTCCTCCTTCCCCTGTTCATTTCCTCACACCGTTGCTTATTTTTCACTTCTTTTTTTTTTTTCTGCACCCTCACCCCTCACTTTTTGATTTCCCTTCTTTGTCCTTCTCATCTTCCCCTCCCCCCTCCCTTTGTCTTACATTTGTGTCTTCCTTACTAGCTAATCCTCACCTCCGCATTCTTGCGGCCGATGCATGTCTATTTGTGCCTCCCTAGGTCATTCACTTCTTTCATTCAACGTCACCCTCACTGATTTTTCATTCCTTTTCACTACCTCTCACCTCACGTCACTCCAATTCACTCCCATCACCCCCATCTCCTTCACTCTTCCTCACTTTCCTCCACACACTAACACTCCCATGTTTCACCACACATTTATTTCACATTTATTTTCAAACTATCTCTTTCCCATGCTTCACCTTTTCTTCTCTTCTTTTTTTTTTCTTCTTTTGTTTCTCTACTTTTATTATTTTTCTAGGGGTTTTTTTGCTCACATTTACTCTCTTTTGTTCTTTTTTTTCTCATCTCCATCCCATTTTTCTTTTGCGTTCTTTCTATCTTGCTTTATTCACTCTTTCCTTTCTTTTTCTGTATATTTTTTTCTATATATATATATATTTTTTTTTCTTCCCTCTCACTTTTTCTTCTCTATCCCCTTCCCCCTTTTTTGCTTTTCTCTATTCTTCTTTCGTCTCTGGGGAGACACTTGTTTCCGTATTCTAGAGATTATTATTTTATCTTAGTACCCTTGAGCACTTCTTTTCAATATTGCCTGTGACGGTTATCTACATTTACCGTTACCTCTCACCCTAGAGCCCCAATAACTTCCTAATAACTTGCGCCTACTATATATGTATATAGACATCCAGAATATCAATTTTACTATTCTGTTTACAGGCTTCTTTATTAAACCTCCTCGTTCCACCGACATCCCCTTACCCCTCCTGGTTCCTATATGGTCATTCCACCTTGGCCCCATAATCTTTGGGGGTGACCTCTTGTGGTGTTGAGCGGGGTGTTTCACAGTATGTGGACAGCTGTTTTTGCTGCCTGGGATGGAAGCTATCCTTATTAGACCGCCTGATATTGCCGCTTGGACTGCAGCACATCATTGAGACACACCATCAAGGTAAAGGAATTAAAAATTAAAAATTAAAAAATGTATCCAATATACTTTTGTTTGCAATGATGCACATGAACTTGCTTAATTTTTTGCGTTCACTGCATCCCTTTGCACACTGCTCTTCCAACCAAAGGGCTTTTTGTAAAACCAACAATGTACCCCTTATTACTTAAATTATGATCATGAGATGCCTAATCATTATGTGTTCCTTTTTCAGCTACACAAACTCTCTGAAGAAGACCTCTAAAGGTCGAAACGTTCGTTAGATTGTTTTTACTACAATGCACATTTTTGATTGTATAAACATTATTTGTGTACTGTTTCTTATACATTTATGTAAACGCTGTTTGTGTACTTGTTACAACTCATGCTCTATCCATTTTTTGCCATCCAACTTTTGTCCACTACTGTCCAATTTTTAACATGTGAATAAATACAATTTTTATTACATGGTATTACCTCTTTCCTTTTGAGCTGCGCAATAACCCCATTTGGGAAAATTCTTTTCATCGTGCCCCAAGTTCTATCTATGCCGCTGGAACCCACCAGTGACGTCATCACGCCCGGAGCCACATTCCGACCCTCACCTGATCCAAACCTCGGTTTCATCGCTGTGGTCCCAGAGATCCTGCTGGCTAGGATTTCTCCCCCACAGGAAGAAAAATCAGCTGTTTAGAACGCCGCTCTGCAGTGAACACTATGCCAGTGTGGATGGACTCATGTCTTACTTCCTTAACCTCCATGTAAGTGGATAATGCACCTGTATCCCATTAAAATGTTTACAGTTCTAACCTAGAGGCGCCTGTGTTTCTCTTCTCAGCTGGAAGTTAGTGACTGTGTGTGCAACTTGGTCTTTTGGAAAAAGTACTAGTGTCAGGGTACTAACCTTTCACGGTCACATTCCCCAGTTGGCTCTGGGTGGAATCGAACCCAGGACCTCTCCATTGCTGGTCCAGGTCTTTGCCTCTGAGCCACTGCTCAGTGTTATTCGTCTTGCTGTCCGTTGGAGCCTGGTTCTGAACCTGTGCTACTTTGGACCAATCAGTGGCCTGAGCGGCCTATTTAAGCCAGCCCCTTCCTTCTTGCAAATTGCTGGTTCGTTGTCAGTGTTTGGAGTGGTTGCTACTGGAAACCTTGTCTGTGGATATCCTGTTTACCTGACCTTGGCTTGCTCTCTGGATTGCTGCTCTCCCCAACCCTGTGACCCCGGCTTGAAATTTGGACTGTCTGACTTCTCTACCCCTGACCTTGGCTTTGAACTTCGGATACCCTACCTGCTCCAACCCCTGACCTCGGCTTGTTCTCTGGATTACTCTTCAGTCTTGTTCCTGTTTGAGCACCTTCTGTTTGGACTATTTCCTGTGTGCTTCTGAACAGCCTCCAGAGAGCTTCGGCTATCCAGTTCCCGGTCCACCTTGGATTCCCTCCTGCCACTGGACCCGGTGCCTCCTGGTGCGTCCTTCCCTCTGTCTCAAACTCCAGCGGGTGGATCGCATCGAGTCGCAAAGGTGAGCCACCCTTGGCATCTCGGCCTCGGTAAGTAACGTTCCTGACAACTAGTCACCTGTCAGCATTAGGAGTTCTGTGGGACATTGTTTTGCAGTTCAGCAAGATAGAGAAAGAGCCCTCAATGTGCTCAGTTCATCTTCAGGGTATCTCATGCTCCCTTCACCCCATCCAAGTTCATTGTTCCAAGAAAAAAAATCCTTTGAACCAGTGAAAAGGTGAAGCAAATGTGTGCCTGGCTGTGTGTGTACTAATTTGGGGGAAGAGCATCATATTTCCCAGGGGCTCGTTAGGGAGTGCGCTACATTTATCTCTGGAGTCTGAGAAATTCACCCTCGTCTTTCAGAAGCATAGTTGCCCTAAAATGTCCCTCAGATGGCCATAAAGTCAAACAGAAAACAAAAGAGATAAAAACAGACAGAATTTGTACCAGTATAGCACAGGATTGGCAGGTAAAAGTGTCCATGGCCCAGCAAGCTCAGTTAACAAGAGAGCTGCATTACATGAGGCAACCAGGAATGTGGCAGAAGTCGAGCCAAAGTAAGAGGAGAGAGAATATAATTACTAAACAAATCAGGTGATTGCAAGAGGTTCTCAGGAACAAGGAACCAGTTGACACACAAAAGGCAATTCAGCTCAAGTTCGCTTTCCTCATAAAAAGCTTAACAGTGTTTAGAAACAACACGTTGAGTGCCAGGAAGTCAAATCATTGCCAACTTTTCAAAATGACTTTAGCAATAGCAGCCAATATAAAAGTATTTTCTCTTAGTACAGTAAAACCTTGGTTTGCAAGCATTATTCGATCCAGAAACATGCTTGTAATCCAAAGCACTTGTATATCAAAGCATTTTTTTACAGGGTATAAAAGAGAAAAGAGGCCCCTCTAAGTGTAGCAATAAGTTGCTAAATGTTGTACCTTCGTTAAATGTAATCATATTGCTACACTTAGAGGCTCCTCTCTTCTTGTTTATACTTTGTTGTGACATGATGCTACTCTTATATCAAGACATCGCTTGTATATCAAGGCAAAATGTATTAAAACATTTTGCTTGTCTTGTAAAACGCACTCAAACCAAGTTGGGGCTCTTTCACAGGGGCGGCCCGTTCAGGTCCACCTGCCAGTTTTTTTGGCGGACCTGAACGGGTGCTCCGTGCTCCTCTATGGAGCCGCGGATGTCAGCGGTGACATGCCTGCTGACATCCGACCCGCTCCGATCCGCCAAAGTGTGACGGATGAAAAACCTACTTTTCCATCTGTCTGGCGGATCGGATCGGGTGAACACGGACAGACGGTCCGTGTTCATCTGATCCCCCCATATGGGAAAGTGGAGAAAAGACAGGGCGGTCCCTGCACAGTGTGCAGGGACCACCCTGTCATCCGCCGGCTCAGCGGGGATCAACGGAGCGATCCCCGCTGAGCAAGCGGAGGTTCACGGGCGGATCATTACTGATCCGCCCCATGTGAAAGGGGCCTTACTCTCTGTGATGGATCTCGGATACCCCAGGTGGGCACATCCGCCAGACCTGTGTCTCCTGTCCTCCAAACGCACCCGCAGCCTGCAGATTCACCATAACCAGCCCTTAACACCTCAATCACAAGACAACACATGTGTTGAGGGTTAAACATGCAGAGCAAAAAACTGTTTATTAAATACAAAACATACACTTTTACACACAGTTAGGGACACTCCCCTTAGCCTTGTCATAGAGGGGTGGGGGTGGGGGAGAAGGAATAACCAATGGGAACGCAACACTTGTACATTGAAACAGACTACAGTTAAACATAAAGGGATTATGGTAAGCAGACAGCCCCTCAATACACATCCCCTGCGGAGAGAGGTCTCTAGTCCAGACCTTGTCTATGTGCCATTTACCAACACAATTAGACACAGCAACAAGAGGGGGGGGAGAGAAGGGATGTAGCATTACATTACATTATCTCAATGCCAGCTTGTTCCCAGGTCTCCAGTCTTTTCTGGGCCATAATCTGTGGATGAGAGGCCAGCCCACAGTCCCTTCCAAAACACACAGTGACAGTGGGTTCTGTTACATTTCTCCCCTTTTAAAAACAGACTAACCAGGTTCCTGACCTTCAACTGGTCTGGACCTGTGTTAGTCACAAACTTCCTCCCCAGGCAAACAGGAAAAGTAAAAGTACGACTCTGGTGCTTGGGAGCAAAACCGCACATACGGTCTCCCGTGAATAAAAACAGCTGCTGCAGAGTGGTAACAGCTGTCCGCACTCCCCTGATCCGGGGCTGGGTTGCAGATATTGGGGGGAGCTGAGCCTAATAGGCTAGTAGTGCTATGCAGTTGGGGAAGAAAATGTACTTGCTTTTCTCCTGGTGTAGTTACCAGCCGCTGAGGAGGTATCTTGCAGGGACTATCTTGCAGGGACTATCTCGCAGACTCTCCATCTCTTTTTCTGAGGCTGGGCAGAGGCCAACAGCCCTCTGCCCCATAGCAAAGGTTTTACTGTACATGCTTTCTTTTTTTATAAATCTCTTTATTCATTTTCCATTTTCCTTACAAAAAAAAGAAAAACATACATACATACACATTTCACCTTTTACAACAACATTTATCTGCTCTTTCTTAAGCCTCCAAACAATTCCACTAACATTAATTTCATCTAACGCAATAACCTTCTTTACATTCATTTCCTTCCCTTTCTTTACTGGTGTGTTTAACCTCCCCTTATACCCTTTTTATCCTGAAGCTGTCATAAGGTTTTCTATCCAACTTGCCCATACTCTCTTGTATTTTTCTCCATGTCCTCTATTGCAGTACGTCTCCCTGTATAGTGGCAAATTATCATTTACAAGATTTTTCCAATGTGCTACCGAGGGTAAAACAATAATAGGCCCACCTGTATTCTCCTTCCTGTCGGAACAATCTTCTTCCCTACCAATCGGCAGATCTCTGCCTTCTGTTCCAAGGTTATTGATGTTACTGTAGCGATTATTCTCAGGACTTCCCTCCAGAATACCACTATCTTTGGGCATAACATTTCCTGGAATATCTGCACATATCTAGCAGTTCTGAGGGTTTGATGGAGAGATCTTATATAGCTTATATGGTGTATAATAGCTCCTATATATTATTTTTAATTGTATTAATTTGTCTCAAAGTGATACCAATATCTGAAATGGAGACCTCAATACTTCCTCCCAGTTCTCCTCCACCAAAATTTGGAACGTCCCTTCTCCAATGTTCACTTAATTTACTTGTATCTACTAATGTATCCCCTAGTAGATACTTATACAAAGTTTAAGTTGACCCTTTTCCACTTTTTACCATTTGTTCCAGACCTACTTCCATTATTTGCGGAGTTCCCCCAGGAAACTGGGCAAATAACGCATGGATAAGTTGCCTGTATCTAAAAAAAAATAACTCTCCGGGATGTTCCAGAGCTCCCTCATTTCTATAAATGAGGAAAATCTTTCCCCCTGTATTATTTGTGGTAACTTTTTCACCCCATGTTTAGTCCAAGCACCTGGGTCCTGAATAGAGTCCAGGTGCGGCAGTTCAGGATTTCTCCATAATGGGGTATTTGGGATAAATTAGTTTGAGAATCCCTCATTTACCATAGCCGCTTTCCATATTTTGACTGTTGTTCATTGAAGGGGTTAATTCTCACCTCGATTTTAGCCCCCTATATAACAATTCCTGCAGTGCCTCTACCGATTGGACCACCACTGCTTCTAACATAGTGGCGGAATCAAACCCGTCAGGGTTTTACCATCTCCTCACCATCACCAGCTGTGTAGCTAAATAATACTTGCGAAAATCTGGAAAATCCAACCCCCCCTGTTCTGCCGGTCTCATAAGTGTACTCAATTTAATTCTGATTTATGATTTATTTGCCCATGTAGTTGCCCATGTAGTTGTACAAAAAAGCTTTTTAGGTAACCATTGTGGGGAGTTCCTAAATATATACAGGAATTTAGGAAGAATCTTCATCTTTACCAAATTTATGCGTCCTAACAAGGACAGTGGTAACGTTATCCATATCTTTAGTTTCCTCCCAAGTTCCTGTATCACCGGGTCTAAATTCAGTGCCCGGAAATCCTCAACTTGTCTGGATAATGTTATGCCAAGGTATTTAAATTCCTTCACCCATTTCAATGGTATATTTGGGGCAACAGAGTCCTGTGCTCCCTGATCAATAGGGAATAATAATAGGGACTTCCCCCCAATTTACTTTAAGCCCTGTGAAGGATGAGAAGGTATTCAGTAATTCTAAAGCTCCCTCCAAAGATGGACCCGCATCTCTCAAACTGTACATGCTTTCTAGCTAAATTTATTATTATACAGGATTTATATAGCGCCTACAGTTTATGCAGCGATTTACAACATAAGGACAGACGACAGTACAATTAAAATACAGTTTAATACAGTAGGAACCAGAGGCCCCTGCTCATTAGATCTTACAATCTAAGTAAATGATAGAAATAAAGCAAAGTGAAAAGTTATAAACCTCAGTCATGGAATCTGAGCAAAGCACATACTGTATAACTATAGTGTTTACTTATCTCTCTCCAAAGTTCTAAGTGTGGTCTCTCTCTGGGGCTTTGTTCCTCTGTTATCAGCATGCGTCACTTCTGAGAAGTTTTCCTGACACATGAGATGACATTTGTGTCGGGGAGGAAGCTCAGAACAGAGCTGGTCTATACAGTTATTGTGTGGAGGGGTGTGTGTTCCTTTCCTTCAATCAGCTCCAACAAACTAACTGCAGCCTCTCCATCTCCTCCTTTCTGCTTCTGACAGATGAAGAAATATTTTTAACACAATCTGCCATTTTTAAGGTGTGTAGAGAAGACCCCAGATAAATAAGTAAAACCTATGTAGGATTTGTTTAATCTCTGTGTATCACCTGAGGCTATTCACTTCACCGGGTATGTATGTATGTGAGGGTTTACAACCACTTTAATGTAATGGTGCTGGCGGGGGATGTGAGAAGAGGAGATTTGGGGCTGCTCTGTGCTATTCAATGGCACAGAGCAGGTAAACTATAAACCGGCGATCCTATTCCCCATCCATCTGGTGGATTGGATCGGATGGAAACCGAACATACCCGGGTTCGGTTCGCACCAGAACGTTCGAACAGACCGCGGGTTCGCGCGAACATTTAGAACCCCATTGAAGTCTATGGGACTCGAACGTTCGAATTCAAAAACGTTAATTTTAAAGACCAATATTCTATTTAATGTTGGAAAACGTCTTTCAGAACCCGGGTCTTGCCCCAGGGAACATGTATCAATGGAAAAAAACTTTTAAAAACGGCCGTTTTTTCCGGAGCAGCGATTTTAATGATGCTTAAAGTGAAAAAATAAATAAAAAATTCCTTTAAATATCACACCTGCTGTGTGTCTATAGTAGTGGCACGTGTTTATAAATGTCCCTGCACAACATGAAATTATTATACGAAAAAAGTAATTTAATACTGCTTGCGCACGTGCTGTGTGGCAACAATATCTCGATTATTTTAGGGGTGGTGGGGGGGCCATTATTTTTTTGTGAAAGCAAAATTGTAGAAAAAAGGGCACCCCTCAAACATACTGTAATTGGAGCGCAACAAAGAGCCACGTGCAAAGTATTGCATCAAAAATTGTTATTAGGTGCCCCTGTTACACAGGGGCAGAAAAATTTGTCCTTAGGCACAACACAACACTGCAACCCCTCCCAATATCTGTAATTGGAGTGCAACAAGGAGCCACGTGCAAAGTATTGCATCAAAAATTGTTATTAGGCGCCCCTGTTAAACAGGGGCAGAAAAATTAGGCCTTAGGCACTGGTGGCGGAGCCCAGAAAAACAAAATTTCTTACTAGCTATCAGCAAGAAAAGTGAGGAGGAGAAGGATATTCCATCAGCAGCATAACAGGACAGTCACTCAGCATCAGCATACGCAGTCTCAAAGGGATCTGACATTTCAACAAAAAATTCTTATTCAGTAACATCAGCATCAGGTGATTAGTAGCTGGTGTTGATCCAAGCCTGATTCATTTTGATGAAGGTCAGTCGATCAACAGAGTCGGTGATCGGTCACAAAGCCTCCAGCAGCACTGAATGTGCGTTCTGAAAGAACACTGGATGCAGGGCAAGCCAGTAGCTCAATTGCATACTGTGCAAGCTCTGGCCAGTGATACATCCTCAAGACCCAGTAAGCCAGAGGATTTTCGGTGGGGAAGGTGTCCAAGTCGGATCTTGCCCCTAGGTATTCCCGGACCATGTAAACCAGACACTGGCAATGGTTGCTGGAACCGGTCAGACCTTGGGGCTGCAGACTAAAAAATTGTTTGAACGCATCGGTCAGACGGCCACCTTTTCCACCGCTCCTTCTCTGACTCACCGAAGCCTCAGCAAGACGATGTCCAGGGCCAGGTTTTGGTAATCCCCCCGGTTCTGGGAACGCATTGCACAGACCCTTCTGCAAGGCCTCCCGCAGAAGTTTCATCTTCTGCTCCCTCTGCGATGGCAACATAAGGTCCGCTACCTTACTCTTGTAACGTGGATCAAGGAGAGTTGCCAGCCAGTAATGATCCCTCTCCTTGCTAGCACGTACACGAGGATCCTTACGCAGGCTTTGCAGGATCAGGGAGGCCATGCAGCGTAGGTTTGCAGAGGCATTCGGGGCACAGTCCTCTGGGTCACTGAGGACGACAGGATCCACAGCCACCTCATCCCAGCCACGTAAAAGTCCACGTGTTCCTTGGGACTGTAAATGATCCCTTGAAGACTGCTGATGCTGAGTGCTAGGCTCCACCTCCATGCTGCTGATACAATCATCCTCCTCCTCCTCCTCCTCCTCTTCCTGTGTTAGGTGGGCAAGCAGGAACAGTGTCTGGATAAAGGGGGCCTTGAGAGGTAAGGAAGTCCTCCTCTTCCTCCCTCTGCTCTGCCTCAAGGGCCCTGTCCATTATTCCACATAGCGTGTGCTCCAACATGTGAATAAGAGGGACAGTCTCACTGATGCATGCACTGTCACTGCTCACCATCCTCGTGGCCTCCTCAAATGGTGACAGGACAGTGCATGCATCCCTGATCAAGGCCCACTGGCGTGGTGAAAAAAAACCAAGCTCCCCTGACCCAGTTCTGCTGCCATATTGGCACAGGTACTCATTGATGGCCCTCTGCTGCGTGTGCAGCCGCTGCAGCATGGCCAACGTAGAGTTCCATCTGGTGGGCATGTCACAGATTAGGCGGTTCTTGGCCAGGTTGTATTCCCTCTGGAGGTCTGTCAGCCGAGCAGTGGCATTATATGACCTCCGGAAATGCACAGAGACTTTCCTGGCCTGCTTCAGGACATCCTGTAAGCCCGGGTACCTGCCCAAGAACCGCTGCACCACCAAATTCAGGACATGCGCAAAACAGGGCACGTGGGTGAGTTTTCCCTGTTGCAGAGAGGAGGTTGGTGCCATTATCGCTGACCACCATTCCAGGCTTCAGCTGGCGTGGCGTCAACCACCTCTGAGCCTGCCCCTGCAGAGCTGAAAGAACCTCTTCCCCAGTGTGGCTCCTGTCTCCCAAGCATACCAGCTCTAGCACCGCATGGCATCTCTTGGCCTGCATTCCTGCGTAGCCCCTCGTACGCCT
The DNA here is from genome assembly GCF_905171775.1 of Rana temporaria. Lineage (NCBI taxonomy): Eukaryota > Metazoa > Chordata > Amphibia > Anura > Ranidae > Rana > Rana temporaria. Next base: position 340,336,174 of record NC_053490.1, read on the forward strand.
ACGGAGCACGGCTGGTTCTGAGGAAACATCACCACAGGAAGAGGCCGCAGAGGAAGAAGAAGAGGAGGGGGTGGAGGAGAGAGGTGTGTCACAAGCAGTAGTAGTGTTTTGGAGGTGTGGTGGCGGAACAACCTCCAAAACTACTGTACCTTGCCCTGCGTCCTTCCCAGCTTCCAGCAGAGTCACCCAATGGGCCGTAAAAGACAGGTAACGTCCCTGTCCATGCCTGCTGGACCATGAGTCAGCGGTAAGATGCACCTTACCACTGACCGCCCTGTCCAGCGAGGCACGGACATTGCCTTTCGCATGCCGGTAGAGAGCCGGAATCACCTTCCGTGAGGAAAAAGTGGCGTTTGGGTACTTGCCACTGAGGTACTGCACATTCCACAAACTCACGGAAGGGGGCAGAATCTACCAACTGAAAAGGTAGCAGTTGAAGTGCTAGCAATTTTGCTAAGCTAGCATTCAACCGCTGGGCATGTGGATGGCTGGGAGCGTACTTATTTTGGCGCTGCAGCAGCTGGGGCAGGGAAATTTGTACTATCAGTAGATTGCCCGCATGTACTACCACTAATAGGTTGTGACACACCTATTTCTACACCTTCAGTGCAGTCTTCAGAGGGGACTGGGGGTCTAGTGGGGTTGGAGGTCACAGAAGGGCAAGGGGAGGTCCGCTTTGGTCTTTGGTGTGGGTCTTTCTGGTATGCTTGCCAACGAGCTGCATGGCAGCTCGACATATGTCTGGACAAGCATGTGGTGCCCAAGCGGGTGATGTTTTGGCCACGCGAGATACGCTTGAGACATATGTTGCAAACAGCAAAGGTACGATCTGATGGACATGTTTCAAAAAAGGCCCACACCAAAGAACTTTTGCTGTACCGTTGAGACACAGCAGCGCCATGCACAAGCGAAGATGTGCCACGTAATGCAGTTGGTATGCTGCCCTTACGCTGACCCCTGGAGGGCATCCTGCCTCTTTGGAGATGTGCCTGTGCCTCTTCCTCATCCTCCTCCTCTTCCTCTTCCTCCTCCTCCTCTCTCCTATCAGGCACCCAGGTAGAGTCAGTGACCTCATCATCCCCTCCCTCCTCATCATCACTGTCGAAAACCTGGCAGTATGCTCCAGCTGGGGGAATATCACTGCCAGATTGCTGTCCCTCTCTGCCACCCCCTCTCCCTGGGCTCACATCAATGCCTTCCTCTGTGTTCCGTCATCGGAGTCTTCAAAACGCTGTGCATCTTCATGCAGCATGTACCCAACACTGCACAGTTCGGGGGACTCCTCAGGAGGACATGGTGGGACTAGGGAAGGATTGTGTGATGCCATTGTGCAGAGGGAAGAGGACGCCTTGGCAGCTGCTTTGCCAGACAAACTAAGATCAGTCTGTGTGAGAGAGGATGAGGAGGATGAGGACAGCTTTGTCATCCACTCCACTAATTTCTCTGCATGTTGAGGCTCAACACGGCCAGCTCCCGAAAAGAAGGATGAGCGGCCACGTGCTGAAGAGGATGCACCACATACACCATCAGCGTTACCTCTAGATGCAGAGCCGGCTTGCCCTTGTGACTCTCTGCCTCTCTTTGTTGTCCTTCCAGACATATTAATGCGTTCCGGTGCTATGTAACAGCAAACGTGCAGTGACACCAACTGCGTTCAGGTGCTATGTAACAGCACACGCGCAGTGACAACAACTGCTTTCAGATGCTATGAAACAGCACACGCGCAGTGACACCAACTGCGTTCAGTTGCTATTAAACAGCACACGCGCAGTAAGAGCGACTGCGTTCAGGTGCTATGTAACAGCACACGCGCAGTGACACCAACTGTGTTCAGGTGCTATGTAACAGCACACGCGCAGTGACACCAACTGCGTTTAGTTGCTATTAAACAGCACACGCGCAGTAAGAGCGACTGCGTTTCTGTACAATTTAATAGCCAACTTGCATTAACAGCGACTGCGTTTCTGTGCAAATAAATAGCACACGTGCAGTAACAGGTAATGCGTGTATGTGCAATTAAATAGCAGACGTTGACTAACAGGGAGTACTATGTTTAGGTACTATGTTTAAGCTAAACCCTAATGCAGGCAATACAACACGTTAGAGCACTGCATCAAGCACAATCTCCTGCCTGACAAATACTAATAACAGATCTAGCTATGCTATACAGTTTATAAATATATTTACAACTCCTAGGGATGTGAATATATTCTCTACAAACTGTAAATTTAACTATACTGACTACTTGCCTTCCTGCTCTATCTGGTAGAAAAGACACTGTCTCTATCTATCTCTCTCTCTAACTGTCTGACTGCTCTCTGCTCTTTCACAAAGCCGTAACACACTACACGAGGCCGCCTTGCAGGCAGCCTTTTATAGTGTGGGGCGTGTACTAAACCCCCTGAGCCATAATTGGCCAAAGCCACCCTGGCTTTGGCCAATTATGGCTCTTCGTTTTTTGAGCGTTGTGATTGGCCAAGCATGCGGGACATACAGCATGCTTGGCCAATCATCAGCGCTCAACGCCGCAGTGAATTATGGGACATTTTGAGTCATTCGAATTTGGCGCGAACGACCCGTTTTGTTCGAATTTCGGCGAACGATCGAACGATCGATGTTCGAGTCGAACATACGTTCCTATCGAACGCGAAGCTCATCCCTAATGACAAGGTTGATGCAAAAATCTTCAACACGATTCCTCGGACAGATATAATAAATGGCCGCGTACCAGATCCGTCGTCGGATCCCCACGGGTATCAACTAGACATGTGCACTGCCAAAAAAATCGTTTTTTTTCGTTTGTTATTTTCGTTTTTTGTTTTTTTGTTTTCAGGAATTCAGGAAATTCCAAAAAAAAATCGTTTGTTTAATTCGGTTTTTTTTTTTTGGAAAAAAATTGAAATAATTTTTTCCGTTTTTTTGCTTTTTTCGGAAATTTGTAAAATTCGGGAAATTCGAAAATTCGGAATTCCGAATTTTCGGATTTCCGAAAAAGCAAAAAACAAATAAAACGGAAAAAAAGAAATTTCTAAAAAAAACGAATGAAACAAAAAAAAAATTATTTTCGGAAATTCTGGAATTCAAAAAATTCTGAAGTTTCCCATTTTCGAACTTTAGATTTTTGAATGTTACAATTTCGAATTTTTTAATTTTCGAATTTCTTAAATTCAGGTTTTTATAATTTTCGGATTTCCGAAATTTCGGAAAATTCGTAAATGAAAAAATTCGGAAATACGAAAAAAAAAATAAAAAAATTCAAAAAAAAATTCTGAAAAAAAAAACGAAAAATTCCACAATTTCGAAAATTCCGTTTTTTTTCGAAAATGAAAAATTCGTAAATTCGAAAAATAAAAATCGAAATTTAGAAAATTGAAAAAAATCGAAATTCGAAAAAATCGAAATTCGAAAAAATAAAAAATTTGGAAAAAAATTATTAGAAAAATAAAAAAATAGAAAATTCGAAAAAACGAAAATTCTGAATTTCTAAAAGTAATAAACGTGAAAAAAATAAATAAATAAAAATTCGAAATTCTGGGGTCATTTTGTGGGTTTTTCCACTGCCCTAGTTCTCCAGGACCTCCAAAAATGTGAAAAATTCGAAATTTGAAAAATTCGAAATTTCGAAATTCGAAAAATAAAAAATTCGAAAATTTGAATATTCGAAACATAAAAACTGAAATATTCGAAATTTAGAAAATTGAAAAATTCGAAATTCAAAAATTCTGAATTTCTAAAATAAAAAAAATGTGAAAATTAAAAAAAAAAATAACGAAAATTCTGAATTTCTAAAAGCAATAAATGTAAAAATAAAAGAAAAAAGAAAAATTTGAAATTCTGGGGTCATTTTGTGGGTTTTTCCACTGCCCTAGTTCTCCAGGACCTCCAAAAATGTGATAGGTAGTCATGAAATTAGATGTGGAATTGAGAATCTGCTTGTGGGATTATGTGGAAACTCTGGCCTCCCCACAATACTCAATGGCATCACTAAGGGGGGCCACAGGGGGTCCTGACCACCTCAAAAAAATATGCTGTGCCCCACCATGTGTGTTACAATTTTTTTTGTTTCTATATGTAGTGGGTGCCCTGCATCTTGCTCGGGTTCCACAGAGTGAACACAGGCTCTCCTGAGAGGCAGAGTGTCCTGATAACTCCTGTGGGGTATTTCTCCCCCTTCCTCTTTCCTCGCTGACTCTGTATGCTGCATGTATAAATATGAGCGGCGCTCGCATAGCCACAGCTGCCCGATCTGCTTCCTCTCCCTGCATCCTCATTGTTAGGGAGGAGAGCGACATCAGGAAGGACTGCACCAGCTCTGGGGGGGGGGGGTGCAGGAGAATCAACCCGTAAATTCTGAGACTGGTGGGGCTGCAGCTCTGTAAATGAGTCTGTGACACTCTTACATAGTCCAGAGAACACATCCACCCCCCCTCACTGATGGGAGAGCAGAGAAGAATACAGCTCCTCCTCCTCCCACCTCTGCTCCTACCCTGTCTTCCCGTCCTGCCCACACTATCCTCTGCGTACCACTGTATCTGAAGAGAGGGGATGTGTGGGCGGGAATTATGGAAGCCAGAAGCTGCAGATTCCTCTGTGTGCCAATGATGCCTGATCTTCCAGCCCGGACCTGTGGGTACTGCAGTACACTGTAATCACGGAACTGTCCTTATCTCCATCACCCCACCTCCTGTTCTTTCAAAACATTCACAAACTTTTAATTCCAGTTAACAAATGGAAAAAGAAAATATGGACAGCCGCACTTCAAAAACCTTGATGGTTGTCTATTTAAAAAAAGGAAAAATGCACTGCAAGTCACAGCATACTACACGGGAGTAAAACAGCTGACGCGTTTCGCACTATAAATTAGTGCTTAATCATAAGCTATGATTAAGCACCAATTTATAGTGCAAAAAGCATCAGCTGTTTTACTTCCGTGTAGTATGCTGTGACTTGTAGTACATTTTTCCTTTTTCAAATAAAGACAACCATCAAGGTTTTTTGGAGTGCGGCTGTCCATATTTTCTTTTTCCATTTGTTGCCTTGTGCATTGCCAGCACCCTTGATCTCCTGAGACCATACTGATCATCCTAACACAATCCACCTTGAGCAGAAACTTTCTTTCTTCCAATTCTAGTTAGGCAGGTAATAGGCAGTGCAAATTTCTTTCCTGCAACCACAGATTGCAGGAATTAAACTTGCATGATTCCCCCATCAACACAGTCAGTGCTGACAGGGCAATCCCTTCCGCTGAGCAATTGTATTCTCTTGACAAATCGCGAAATATCACTAGCAGAAATAGCAACCGCTAGTGATAATCATAAGAGTATCCGGTAAGGCTGGTAGTACCCAAATTGATCGATCAACTTGGTACATTCAGCCTGTCCATTAATGGTTTAAATCTCAGCCAGTTCTCACCGAAACAGCTGAGATTTAATCCAAATGTCTATGGCTGGTCTTCACTCTTAGGCTACTTTCACACTGAGGCAGCATCAGCGGCGTTACTGTTTTTGCGGAAGTCTTCGGCTGCTAGCGGGGCACTTTTAACCCTTGTTAGAGGCCGAAAAAGGGTTAAAGCGCTTTACGAGCAATTTGGGGGTGCTGCCCATTCATTTCAATTGGCAGGGTCACTTTAGGAGCGGTATACCCCGCTCCTTCACCGCTCCAAAGATGCTGCTTGCAGAAGTTTTTGTAACATCTTGCCAGCGCATCGCCTCAGTGTTAAAGCACTCGTGCTCTCACACTGAGACTGCAGGGGAGAAGTTTCTCAGGCGCTATTTTTAGCCCAAAAGTGCCTAAAAAATGCCCCAGTGTGAAAGGGGTCTAAGGCAGATCATACATTAAACACTTTTTTCATTCAACTATAAGGTTGAATGGAAAAAAAAAAATATGTTCCAATTTCCCCCATCTACACTTTCCAGGTGGTTGGGGGAATCCTCCCACTGTGGACCAGCGGCAGAACTACCATTGTTGCTGTCCTGTCCCTGCTAGGTCCTAATAGACTGCCGCCGCTGCCAAGGAGACAGAAACCAGACAAGCGCTGTCAATAGCAGGGGCAGGACAGCAAGAGGAGGCTGGGGGACCCCACAGTGGCAGAACACGAAGGTCCGGTCACAAGTGAAAGCCTGGTAGTTCCCCCACTGCTTTGGACCCTTATATTTTCCTGGTGTGCATACCTCTTTTCTGCCATCCTGGGATAGTAATAAACAGAAGTAAAGGGCCCCAGGATATATATATATATATATATATATATATATATATATATATATATATATATATATATATATTACATACATACACACACACATACAATTGTTTTTTTTTTAGTTGGCCCCCCTACTTTTGTCCCTGTCCCCCCATGTGCCCACCACTAACAATACTCTTGAGTATTCTGCTAGGAAAGCAATTGTCCTTCTTCTGCCAGCTCCCCCATCCTTGGATAGGTGGAAAACTCTTGTTAATTCATTCCCATTCTATAAAGCCGCTGAAGATGTCCGACAAACTTTGGTCTCTGTAGTTGGAGAATTCTGACACCGCGGCCCTCCTTAGGGTAGGTATATCTTAGGAGATGGTGACTCTGTTTTCCACATCTGTCTTTCAGAAATAGAAGTGTTAATAGTTTATCTTTATAAATTAAAAAAAAATGGAAAGTAAATTAACAGAATTGAAATCCAAATCAATATTTGGCGCGACCACCCTTTTCCTTTGAAACAGCATAAATTCTTCTAGGTACACTTGCACACAGTTTTTGAAGGAACTCAGTAGGTAGGTTGTCTCAAACATCTCGGATAACCAACTACAGATCTTCTTTGGATGCATGCTCCCTCAAATCCGTCGACCTCTTCATGTAAAGCCAGACACACTCTATGTTGAGATCATGGCTCTGTGGGGGCCAAAACATCACTTCCAGGACTCCTTGTTCTCCTTTACACTGAAGAGGGACAACCTCTGGACAGTTTATACTGTGACCCTGGATGCACCTGTGGGGGCTGGTTTCCCCCTTGCTTTCTGGACTGTCTGTATTGTGACCTTGTATGTACCTGTGCAACAATAGAATTGGGATTTGTTTCCATATCACACCCCCCCTCCCCTTGTCTTACCCATTGCATTTGAGTGGTGAAGATTTCATTCCAATATTGTGGGTTGCCCCATCTATGTGGTATACTGACAAACATCTCAGAGTTGTGGGATCCTTAAAGTGCCCCCACCTAGCTATTGTATAAAGGTATATGGCATCTGTACCGCCTATGGCCACTAATGTCTTCTTGGGGTAGACCCCTTCTTTAATGCACAAGTAATTTTATCCTTCTGCCCCCCCTATGATAGCTCATGCAGTATTGATAGGAATCCTGAAGAAGCCATATCTTGGTGAAACATGTAGAGCTGAAGTCACTGTATCGGTGTTCAAACCGCACAGTTCATCTACGATGGTATTAAGATTAATACCTTGATGGTGTTTTTAAGATTTTGTAAACATAATACAATTTTTATTTTATTATATATGAAAATGATAATTTTCGGAGGAGTATGATTTTGGCACCCTAAAAATCCCTATCTTTGTTTTTTTCAAATGTATTACTTTGAAAGAAGTAAAGGTCTTGTCAAATGAGACCTTTTAGATTTCAGTCATTATTTGCCTTTGGGGTGAGGGTAAAATTCTCCTTTCCAGGTTTCAGCGAAGACAAACTATTGATTGGATCAGTCAAATTAAATGTTTGTGGGGGCGTGGCTTGCTGGCGCCGAAGATGGACACTTAATTTAGAGCTCCTCCATGAGGGAGAGAAAACGGAAAGACTGCAGCCCAGTGACGGCACAGTTTCCCTGCCATACTTACCCTAGAGCTGCTACAAGTCCCAGCCGACGATGTTCTGCAAAAGATTGGGAGATTTCAAACCGAAAAAACTCACTACCTTCATGTTCCCGCTGGAGGCCCAGGTCAGTGAATATCGTGAGGGAAATGGCAGACATGATGCATAACGGGAAGCCTACACAGACTTACCAGATGATAGTCAGGTTGTTAAAGTCACGGAGCTCCCGGTTTCTCCCGCACAAGATGCAGAACCTGATCCTCTCACCAGCAGCCCAGCTAAGGCGCGGATGGATATGCCGCTCCCACGGCCACCCCAAGCACAAATTGAGCCCCAGGCTTTCAATCTGCTCCAATCTCACCAGGCCTTACACAGCTCCATGTCATCCTTCCCTACTACAGTCATGGATACCACATTGAAGGACATGCTTATATCCCTTCATACTTCTTTAATGACTGACCTATCCTCCCTGTTCCACCAGATTAACACCGATATGCAATTTATGGGCCAAAGAGTCACAACAATTGAACGAAGGATGACTGAATGCACTACTACAGTGAATGATCTGATTGACACGTATGAGGAGGTCAGAGATGAACAAGAATGGGTCCGGGCCAAGCTGGCCGATTTGGAAGACAGATCAAGACGCAATAATGTAAAGCTGAGAGGAGTCCCTGAAACCACAATGCCGATTGATGTACAAAAATACGCCAAAGAACTCATACATACCATTTTACCCGATGCTTCGCCCAGAGACCTTGTTATCGACAGAATTCATAGAATTGCGAAGCCTAACCACCTGGCATCGTCTGTACCCAGAGATATACTCATGCGTGTACACTTCTTTCACGTTAAAGAAAGGCTGATATCCGAAGCCAGATCCAAATCGCCTCTGCCTCGTCCATACGAAGAGATTCAACTGTTTCCAGATTTATCTAGATACACGCTACAACTTAGACGGAACTTGAATCCTATTACTAAGGGCCTCCAAAATCATAAGATTCTATACAAGTGGCGTTATCCTGCAACTCTAATTTCCAAAAATGGCGCCACCCATGTTGTTAGTGTCTTGCAGAAAGGATTGCATCTCTTGCATGATTGGGGCATCATTCTGGAACCCCCCTCACCTGGAATCCCACATCAGCAACAACGTAAGACACCACCATCTCATCGCTCTCAAGGGAACAGGGGACCCAAACAGTAATTCATTATGTGATTACTATGGGCTCACATCAACAATGAAGCCTCTCCCTCACTGGTTTCTGGTCCACACTTTGTTTCCTAAGTTACTGTTTTCCCCACTGGCGGCCTAGCTGACTTCAGCTTATCTTTGATTGTTTGTGCTGCATCTCTTTATTTCTGTATCTTATAATTAATAGGGGAGTTTCAGTTTTACTTTTGTTTATACTATTGTTTTGACTTATTGCCTTACTTCACAGTTCCAGTTCTGTTCCCGCAGTATCGCAGAACCCTATACTCGGTTGTATCACAACCTGTGGTTGGACTGCCTGCTCCCGCCACACGCCTACCAACATCTAACTGTAAGTGTCTTACCACCTTATCTTACTTGCCACATATCACAGGAAAATGACCATGCCGTTTACCGTTCTGTCACTCAAAGTAAAGGGTTTGAACCACCCAGCCAAACGACATTCTCTATGGCTCACAGCAGAAAACCTTAGTAGTGACATTGTAGGTGTCCAAGAGACACACCTGCTATCCGAATCCAAAGCCCTTTGCTGCAACGCTAAATACCCTATGGTGTACCACTCTACTTACTTGTCAAAGAAGAGAGGAGTCCTCATAGCTATAAAGAAAAATATAGACTTTCACCTGATATGGGAAATATCTGACCCCTATGGGAGATACCGAATTTTATTGTGTACTCTCAATGGCGTCAATTATACACTGCTGAATTTATATGCCCCTAATACCCAACAGATGAACTTTATTCGGAGGATCATACGTAAAGTTCAATTACTCAAACAAGGCCACCTGATTATATGTGGCGACTTCAACTTACCAATTGACATTCACATGGATTCCACCTCAGCTGCTAAAAGAGTCCCCCCTTGAAACAATTCCTCATGTCACAGGATTTTTGATGTTTGGAGATGTCATCACGGTTCCGAAAAAGATTTCACATACTATTCTCCGACATAATTCGTACTCGTGTATAGATATGTTTCTTACAGATAAATGGTTGTTGCAAAAGATTAGCACATCTGTAATCCACACCATGTCGTGGTCGGACCACGCTCCAATCACAATTTCCATTAACGATACTGGATGCCAGAGAAATTCATTTCTCTGGAGAGCCAATAACTATATTCTACAACATCCAACTTACTCCCAGGAAATAACCAAAAATGTAAAAAAATATTTTGAAATAAATGGTGATTCAGTGGGGGACCTCGTCGTGGTGTGGAATGCGCACAAAGCGGTAATTAGAGGTATCATAATGAAATTAAGTCATGTATGTAAAAAAAAGAAAAAGAAAAGGACGCAGCGTATTGACTTGACTTCTCAAATTGCCAATCTTGAGACCCTCCATAAATCCAGCTCTAATCCGACGCACCTAGCCCAATTGCTGGTTCTAAGACAAGAATTGAGAACAATACTCCTTGACTCCTACGAAAGACTGCAACGTAAATTTAAAGCCTCCTCTTACTCCACCTCTAATAAGGTGGGGAAGAAATTGGCACAACGCCTAAAAGGTAGAAGAACCAAAACAAAAATAACCCACCTGATTCATCCTCACACCAATCAGAAATTGACTAATCCTAAAGATATTTCCGATGCGTTTAGTGACTATTACAGTAACCTCTATAATATTGGCCATGAGTCATCTACACCACAACCCTCACAAGCTGACATTGACGCGTTCCTGCAACAAATTACACTCCCTACTCTAACAGACACACAACTGACCTCCTTGAATAGGCCCTTCACTGATCAGGAAATACTTGCAACGATTAAATCATTACCCTCTGGGAAAGCTCCTGGACCAGACGGCTTAACTGGGGAATACTACCGACAATACTCCAACCAACTAATCTCATACCTGACACAATTTTGTAATGACGCTGCCTCCTCTTCCACGTTTGTTAGAAAGTCTTTAAATGCTATTATTGTTACACTCCCGAAACCAGGGAAGGAACCAACCTCCCCCCAAAACTTCCGTCCCATATCCCTCCTAAACCTAGACGTTAAGATCTATGCCAAATCCATCACTAGACGTTTATTAGAGATCATGTCGACTCTCATACACTTCGACCAGTCCGGCTTTATCAAAGAGAGACAGGCACCTGATGCCACGAGGTGTATGATAGATTTGATACACCATGCTGAATCTAGCAGAACACCTTCTCTGCTGCTTTCCTTAGACGCAGAGAAGGCATTTGATAGGGTACATTGGATATATCTACAAGAGGTACTCCATAAATTTGGATTTCGAGATCATATCTTCAGAGCTATCATGGCACTCTATTCCAATCCATCAGCGCAATAGTATTCTGGAGAAATGTTCTCGGCCGTTTAACATAACAAATGGCACACCCCAAGGATGCCCCTTATCGCCACTAATATTTGATCTGTTAAAGGAACCTCTAGCGGCACATATACGGTCGAATCCCTTGATCACAGGTATGAATATAGGAAAAACAACACATAAAATAAGTCTCTTCGCAGACCATGTCATTTTGATCCTGTCTAACCCAATCGCTTCATTAGCAGAAGCCTACAAATTACTGAATTGGTTTGGAAAAATCTCCTATTATAAACTAAATACGTCCAAATCACAAGTTCTGGACCTTAATCTGGATGCCACATCAAAAAATTTCCTACAACTCCAATATCCGTTCACTTGGTCGGATAGGGACATTCCTTATCTCGGGATTCGCCTCACAAGATCGGTTAAACACCTTTTCTCAGCTAACTATAAACCACTCCTTGCTAAATTACAATCTGACATTCAATCTATACACAAACATCGTGGTCCGGCAGACTTGCAGCATTCAAAATGCTTCATTTGCCACAAATTCTATATTTATTTAGGACTCTCCCCATACCTAAATACTTCTTTAAATCTCTCCAAACCTTACTCAATAAATGCATATGGAAAGGGTCCAGACCCAGATGCGCTCACTCTACCCTTATAAAACATAAATCAGCTGGGGGATCGGGGTCTATTGATTTTAAGGACTACTATACAGCTTCACTGTTGGATCAATTTACAGAATGGTTTCAACCATGTCCATCAAAATTGTGGAGCATTATTGAAGCTTTAACACTGGTACGTCCAAACCTTAAATGGTGAGTGATGAGCACTCCCTTTAAGATCAAACTGCCCTCAGCAATATCTCCCACCATGTTGGCATCGGCTTCAGCCTGGAAAACATTGACCCAGGAAAATACTATGCATCCAAACACCCCACGGATACCAATCCCTCTAGAAATTCTCCATCATATATCGCTAGATCTATCCATGACTCAATGGTCTGCCCAGGGTATCCTATCAATTCAAAATTTATTCTGAGAATCCCATATGAAAACATTTTGTCTACTTCAGACAGAATTCAACTTGCCATCTTCTGAAATCTCACCTACATCAAAGTTAGACACTGCCTAGACACTCTTCAATTGCCTATGTACTCAATACACCCAAAGGCTTGGGAACATCTAACCAGTAACACCCACAAAACTAAAGGCATATCTCTGTTTTATAATATACTGCAACAAAAACTCCAATTTGATAAATTACCCCCCCCCCCCCACGCACATTGGGAAAATAATTTGGGCCGAACTTACACCAATCACCAGTGGAGTCAAGCAATGCAGTCTATTTATAAAGCTACTAAATGCTCCGCACTATGGGAACTTACCCAAACATTATCCCTCAGATGGTACTTAAGTCCAGCGAAACTGGCTTCATTCGGTCTCAATGTCAATGACATGTGTTGGAGGTGTAATTTAGCCAAAGGTGATTTAGTTCACATAATGTGGAAGTGCCAATCTCTCTTATCATTATTGGAAGACTATCTTCCAAATTATATCGGACATCTCGAAGCAGCACATAACCCCCTCACCTGACTTAGCACAACCTTTCTATAGACTCAATACCCCCTCATGCCAAACATGTGGTTACACACGCTGGGCCAGATTCACAAAAGAGATACGACGGTGTATCTCAGATACACCATCGTATCTCGGATTTTTACTGGTCCTATCTATGCACCTGATTCATAGAATCAGATACGCATAGATAGGGCTGAGATCCGACAGTGTCACACTGTGTTACACTGTCGGATCTTTTTTTTTATTTAAAAATGGCGCCGGGGGCGTTCCCGCTGATTTACACTGAATAATATGTAAATCAGCGAGATACGCGAAATTCACGAACGTACGCGGACCCGACGCAGTGTTCTTACGTCGTTTCCGTAGCGCGGTACCCGTCGTATACTTACCCCTGCTAAAAGCAGGGGTAAGTATTGTTAAGTATGGCCGTCGTTCCGGCGTCGATTTTGAAATTTCCTACGTCGTTTGCGTACGCCGATTCACGAACACGCGCGTCGCAAGTCCCGCTCACGTCGCAACCACTGACGTCCTATTGACGTCAGTGGGAGCAATGCACGCCGGGAAATTCCCCGGACGACGCATGCGTATTTAAATCGGCACGGGAGCGCGCCTGATTTAAATATGACACTCCCCTAGCCGCGGAATTTGAATTCCGCTGGGGGAGTTAGGATCCGCCGTCGCAAGTTTGGAGGTAAGTGTGTTGTGAATTTGACACTTTCCTCACAAACTTGCGAGGGCAGATCTTAAAACACATAGGTTACACGGATCTAAAGATCCGCTAACCTTTGTGAATCTGGCCCATATTATTAGCAGCTAGACTATCTATAACTAGACTATGGAAAACAGACAAAACTCCCTCCATAGAAAACACACTTGACCTGGTAAACCTTCATTATGGATATGAAATGATTATGGCGTCTAGTGGTGGATATTGGAGGGAAAAAACACTTGGTCACTTTGGGAAAAGTGGGCTGGAGCTGTGAAGTTTCTTTGATTTGGTTTATTTTCAGTTTGCAAAGTTATATCTTAACGGCACATTATGCCGTGTATTCTCTCATTGTTAAACAATATGTATGTTAACTGTTGAATACGGCATATCTCAGGGAAGAAAAAGAGATCCCAGTTGGGTTCCTAGAGGTATGATGTTAGTAGCTCCTGTGACTTTATATGTTAACATATATTTTACATTTTAAAATCTCCCTTTAATGGTGTAGTCACCTTGTATATGTATTTTGAAATGCCAACGAATATCTGTAAACGTTGTACAATGTATACATTGTCTTTTCACTTATGATAAATTCAATAAAAACTAATTGATGGAAAAAAAAAATGTTTTTATTACATGCGCAAGTAAAATACCGTCAGTGGAAAAAAATAAAGTACATCCCATACAGAAATATAACAATAATTAGTTTACTTTAAAATTTAACTAATACAATTGGTTATATTCCAAAAACAATGGCTGCATGTGACACGATTCCCTTAAACAGAGTAACAAGTTCATTTCAGAGAGTAATTAGCTCCAGGATAGTTCCCCAAAAGCCTCTCTTCAAGCATTTCCAATGTAGAATTTAACGGACAGAAATGTTTAAAAAAAACAAAAAAAAACAGCACTATTACTGAAACAGGAGGCTCTATGATGAATGAATCAGAGTCGCTCCTTTTTTATCAACACATCATACAATCTAGAAATGGGTGGGGTAAAGACTGAGCGAATCAATGATAGAAAAGATCGGTTTCCTCATAAATCACAGAATGCAATGTCAAACTGCAGCAAGAAATATACTTCATGTATAAAAAGTGGTATAGTAATGTATTCACTCTTGGGAAGAGGTAATCTAATGTTAGATATACCTGGTTTGTATAAATATATAAAAACGTATTGCAAACTTTGTTCACTTTAAATGTCATGTTCCCCATTTACATAAGCCGACTCATACAGTCAATGTGGCACCAGTCAATTAAAGTACATTGTGCCATTTGTAAAATATTTTTAAATGCAAAGGCCATACCTGTAGACTTTTTCTATCACCCATGATGCCTGGCTAAAATACCCTTAGTGTTTACATGCTCATATCTTAACTTATTTTAAGAAAATGGGCTACAACAAATTGCCACCTGGCCTCCTTCTTTGAGGACAACTAAAGAGATTATCACTTTAGTTATCCTCAAAGTACAAGGCTCAGCGGCTGTTTTGAAAAAGCTAATGTCGCAAAAATAATGCAGAATATTGGAATGATAACGTAGGGCACTGATGATGAACCTTGGCACCCCAGAAGTTTTGGAACTACATTTACATGATGCTCATGCACTCTGCAGTGTAGTTGAGCATCATGGGAAATGTAGTTTTAAAACATCTGGGGTGCCAAGGTTTGACATCATAAGGGGTATTTTGGGCAGGCTTCATTTTCCAACCTATGCAACTATTAAACACAAATATGCATGCACCTAATTAGTTTTTCTACCCCAACATTTTAATTCATGTTTTCAATAATAGTGAAAAATAATGTGTGTTATATTTTACATAATTTAACACCTCACAGGCATATTATTCACCCATTTTAAAACTCCAGAATTGGGTTGCATGTCTTGCTTCATATTTGTAGCACAATGACACCAAGGTTCATACAGCCATGTGCTAAACATTTGCAATTAGATATAGGTTTAATAAAAAGGTGTATTAATACCAGCGCTTGGATTCAACTTTCCAAATTAGTAATAAACAGCAGCTAGCATTATATTTAAGCTGTTTATATAAATAAAAATAAAAAAAATGCAGTGCTGTCACTTTAAGGAAATCATGCAAGGTGTGCATAAAGAAAGAGTATCAATAAACATGAATTCATAATGTCCCTGTATAATGGGATATAGGTGAAAAAATCCTACATCAACACGCCACACGTGCAGCCTCTTTCCAGAGAGGTTTGGCTACCATACCAAGCAGCCAAATTGCCCAATCTTGCCTGGAGATGTTAAACTGCGCTAACGGTCTCCACAAACACCACTTCAGGATCCAATACTGCAGTAACACTCACTCTCCTCACTGGATTTCAGGGAGGATCTATTGATGCTCTGCACAAATCCTGCTGGACATTATTAGAACCCCATGAAGGAATAATCAGCCCTCACTGAGCAGAGATTAACCATATGCTGCCTGATAAAAGTTAAATGGCTTTGCCTGGTTGAAGTCCAAACAAAACAGTGTCAACCCCAGCCTGTGTTCCTGCTATAGATATATGTGTGTATTGGCCTACCATTGAAGATACAGTCTTTACAAGTTCCAAAGCAGTTATCTATCCAATGTAAATTATAGCAGCAAGTTATTTATAAATAGATTTGTCACATTTTCACCCCTGCACTACTTTATACATATTATAGCATACCTCAGTTTACTACATGCTATGCATTCAAAATCCAGTCACCTTCCTTCAAACTTCAGATATTCAGCAAACCATGAACCATATTCAATCAAACCACAGTGATTTGTTAACCCAGATAGCAAGCAATGGTGCTGCGAGTTTGAAAATGACTTGCTAAGATATGGCTAGACTTGCCAGGCTTCACAAGTTTGTTGCACAATTGCAGCAAGTCCTAATTGTATTAATCCAGATAAACTTTCTTTGCAAACATTCTGCGAGTCTGCTGCAAGTTCTGGTTCAGTTATGTCAGGGCCGGTACAAGGCAGGGGCGGGAGGGGCCAGTGCCCTGGGCGGAGTTTGGGAGGGGGCGCAAAACACTACAGCATCATGCTTTGTCTCAGCCTCTGCCTTTGGTGATTCTTTCCAAAAGCACCACTGAGAATGTGCTCTTACCTGCTGCAGGCTTCCCCGGAAAGAACACTCTCCTGGGCACACGTTTTCCTGACAGGCTGGGCAGTTGGATCGGGACAGTGAGAGCTCCAGACAGGTGGGTAAAGCAGACAGCACAGCAGTACACTGCAGCCCCGATCATCACTGCCCAGCAGACATCGGAGATTTTCTCTCTCCTCGTCGCACAGACTAAGATAAGGGAAGACAGATAAATAGACTGTTTTCTCCTCCTGTGAGTCCCGACCAGTTCTGCAATCCACACTATGCAATGCTGTGCTGTAAACATATGCTGACCCTTGCAGTGCAGGTTTACTAAAGTGAAAGTTAACTGTTTATGAATAGGTTAGAAATATACTGGGACTTTTCAGGCTGTACATGGATTTATTGCACACACACTGTATCTTAATGAAAATCAAGCATTTTAATAAAATCAAGTGTGTATGTGGAATACATCTATGTAGCAACTGAAAGTTTCCAGTATATTTCTAACCTATTAAGACCACAAACAGCAAGTGATGGGATGTAGCCAAACTCCAGCAAAGTAAAAAAGTCCACCCTGCAGTGCTGGAGGAAACCTTGTATTTGCTCCAGCCAGCTGCAGCGCTCTCCCCCCTTCACCCAAAGCCTCAGGCCCCGTACTCACGACCAAACATGTCTGCTGAAACTGGTCCGCAGGCCAGTTTCAGCAGACATGTTTGGTCGTGTGTGGGCGCGAGCGGGCCGAATTCCAGCAAACATTTGCCCGCCGGGCCTTTTCCCAGCGGACAAATATTCCTGGACTTGTTTTAAAACAGTCCGCTGGAATCCTGCCCGCTCGGACATGTACGGTCGTCAGTACAGACCTACCGTACATGTCCAGGCGCCCGCCGTCCCTCGCATGCGTCGAATGACTTCGACGCATGCGTGGAAGCATTTTAAAGGCGGGCCGCCCACGTCGCTGCGTCATTGTCGCGGCGACACCGCGTCATCGACGCGGCGACACCGCGGACACGCCCCGCGTATTGTTTACGCGCGGACTTCTGTACGATGGTGTGTACAACCATCGTACAGAAGCCCTCTGGCAGACATGTATGGTGAAAACGGTCCGACGGACCGCTTTCACCATACATGTTTGGTCGTGAGTACCCGGCCTCAGAGTCATCATATCATGTATTTAAAAAAATGGCAGATCATTTTTTTTTGTGTGTTATTTTTTGTGTTATTTTAAATGAGCCATGCAACCTATCAATTGCAGCCTCACTGTGCCATCAAAAGCAGCCACCGTGCCATCAAAAGCAGCCACTGTGCCAACACATGCAGCCACTGTGCCCATCAAAAGCAGCCACTGTGCCAACACACGCAGCCACTGTGCCCATCAAAAGCAACCACTGTGCCAACACACGCAGCCACTGTGCCCATCAAAAGCAGCCACTGTGCCAACACACGCAGCCACTGTGCCCATCAAAAGCAGCCACTGTGCCATCAAAAGTAGCCACTGTGCCAACACACGCAGCCACTGTGCCCATCAAAAGCAGCCACTGTGCCAACACACGCAGCCACTGTGCCCATCAAAAGCAGCCACTGTGCCAACACACGCAGCCACTGTGCCATCAAACGCAGCCGCTGAGCCCATCACACGCAGAAACTGTGCCCATCACACGCAGCCACTGTGCTATCAATTGTCGCCACTGTGCCCATCAAACGCAGCCACTGTGCCATCAAACACAGCCACTGTAACCATCAATTGCTGCCAGTATACCCCATCAATTGCTGCCAGTTTGCCCCATCAATTGCTGCCAGTGTGCCCATCAATTGCCGCTAGTGTGCTGTCAGTTTGCCCCATCAACTGCCGCCAGTGTGCTGCCAGTTTGCCCCACCAATTGCCGCCAGTGTGCTGCCAGTGTGCCCCATCAATTGCCACCAGTGTGCTGCCAGTTTGCCCCATCAAATGCCACCAGTGTGCCCCCCCGCCCGGCACTTACCTGTCTTGGTCAAATCTATTGCTTCAGCCAATCAGGTGACCGGTAACCAGACCTGGTGCACCTGATTGGCTGAGAGGTGGGTCAGTGTTAGAGAAGCGATTCCCTAACACAACACTACGTAAGCAGAGAACACACAGCAGTGCGCCCGCTGCTTAACAATTTGGAAGCCTATTAGAGCCCACAGGCTCTAATTAGAAAGCCTATTAGAGCCTATGGATCTAATCAGGCACTTCCAAATACACCCCTACCGCTGTAATTCAGATGCCTGGTGCTCGACAAGGGGCCAGACACCTGAAAAGTGGGCGGCAGCAGCGACAATAGATAGATTCATGAATCTAACTATTGTTCATTGACAGGTGCAGGAGAGCGGGGGCAGTGCATCACAGTGTCTGTGGCTTTTAAAGTCCCACTCAAGGGGGAACAGTCCTTTGTTCTATTGCTTTAAGTATATTCTTGTTTTAAAACAACATTGATTCTTTCTTAAAAATGGGGGGGGGGCGCAGTTTGCCATCTTCGCCCTGGGCACCAAATGGCCTTGTCCCAGCACTGAGTTATGTTGTGCAATAGTCATCCCATCACAGGGGTCACAGTGGCTGAATTTTCATGCTGTAGACTTGCAGAGCTCTTGCTGCAGACTCACCACTGCAACTTTGCTCTTGCTAGTGACTTGCCACGCAAATTTGCTACAAATTGGAAGTGTCAACTAGAAATTGTGCTTCCAGAGCTTTGCAAGTGTATAACTTGCCAGTGATAATGTGAAGCAAGTTAACAAGACTTACAATTCAACACTGCTACAAATTTGTGGCAAGTTATCCTTGCTATCTGGGAGGTATCAGAATCACTTGTCAGGCATCAAGTGTCAGAACCAATAGCCAGCATTGGTTTTGCAGTCATTAGTCGGTGTTAAGAGTTAATAGTCGTCATACTGTCGCCAGGTGTAAAGAGGAAAAAATCATCGCTACTCCTGACCAGCCCAGGTAAACAAACGATAACCCAGATACCAAGGTAAACAAACGATAACCCAGATACCAAGGTAAATAAATGATAACCCAGATACCAAGGTAAACAAACGATAACCCAGATACCAAAAAATTGTGCTGCAAGTTTGATAACAAATAAGCTATTGCTGCATTTGTGCAACAGGCTTGTTAAACCTGGCAAGTCTAGCAAGTCTGAATTGCATGATTCCAGCCAGATCAACTTTCTTTGCAAACATTCTGTAAGTTTGCTGCAATAGTCATCCCGCCACAGGGATCACTAATTTTTCCTGCTGTAGACTTGCAGAGTTCTTGCTGTAGACTCACCACCGCAACTTTGCTCTTGCTAGAGATTTCCCACACATTTGTGTTCTTTCTCTGTAAATATAAAAATATTGGTACCAAAGTAGGGGGGCGTGTCCGGATGTGAACAGCGGCGGACATGTCTGAGAGGAGCTCCGGGTATCCTGCAAGTAATCCTGTGCCATCCATGCACCTAACTGCCCAACTTGGTCCGGCAAACCTACCCGGCTGTTCCTCCCTGTCCCCTGGTGGGCCCTGTGTGGATCTTGAGTGGGGATTCTGCAGTGGACAGCCGGGGGAGAGAGGATTACTCAGCCTCCAACCGCCACCATCTTGCCAGCCTGCACCCGGCCTGAGTGTCTGGATCCCCGCGGAACCGTGCGGTAAGAAGCCATCCCTCCTCCCTGGGACTGTTCTCCGTCCTCCTGCCTACCCCCTCACCTGCCTGGTGTGTTCCGGGGATCTGCTGGGCCACAGGGAGCGCCCGCGGAGGCCGCGGCCTAGTGAAGCCTCCACAGCACCGCTGTTTCCTGAAGCGGCTGCCCCGCCGGGGTGCGCCACGCTCGGTCCCCAATCCCGGAAGCGGATCCTGCTGCCTCCACCTGCCTCACTGCCCATTAACCTCCCTGCAGAGCCCTGCTGCGCTGCCCATTTGTGGCTGACTGTGTAGGCCAGTGGTAGTGTCCTGGTGTCTCTGCCCTGTTTCTGCCTGGGTCCCCCCCTGCTTTGGGCCTTCCGGATTGCCCTTCCTGCCCACTACCCATACTGAACTGCCTCTGCCTGTGTGACTGCGGTGTGTTGGGGGAGATTGCTGCCTACCTGCCTGGACTGTGCTCTCCCGGGCTCACCACCCACTGCGCTTTGGGCCACCCCCCTGCTGCCTCCTGAACATTGCTCTGGGCACGTGCTGCTCCGGTGTTGGGGACCCCCCTAGTGTCTCGCCAGATGTCCCCCCTTCCAAAAAGGGGAAGAAGAAGAACTCAGGGGCCGCCGGGACCGGCTCATCGCCCCAGCAGCCGAGACTCTCTTCACTGCAGCCTGACCCCATACTGATTGGACGACTCCAGGCCCTACTGGCTGACTTGGAGATGAATCCGGGAGGGGTTCCAGTGGTGGAGGAGCCAACACAGCCATCACGAGATAACACAGCCTCGATCCTTGCTGCGATCGAGCAGAGTAGGACCTCTCTGTGCGCATTGATCGTCTTGCGGAGGAGTGCAACCTTATCAGAAATGACCTCGACAAAATAAGGGGGAGAATGACTGAAACCGAGACCAGAATATCCGCTACTGAAGATCTTACTACCACCCATGCCTCCTCCATTGCTGAGCTGCAGCGCACTGTACAGTCCCTTGTCGCAAAATCTGATGACGCTGAGAACCGACTCAGGCGCAACAATGTTCGTGTCCTGGGGCTACCTGAGAGGGAGGAGGGGGAGCACCCGGCTGAATTCGCAGAGGAGTTCTTTAAAAACCTCCTGGGCCTCACAGATGTCCCTCCTACCTACGCGGTTGAAAGGGCTCATCGGGTGCCCACTGGCCACGCCATCCCGGGGGAACCTCCCCAGGCCTTTCTTAGTCCGCTTCCTTAACTATCGAGACAGGGACAAGATTCTATCCGAAGCCCGCAAGCATCCCACCCTTAAATATGGCAACGCCTCCATTCTTCTTTTCCCTGACTTCTCGGCCGATTTGCAGCGAAAGAGGAAGACCTTCAACGATGTTCGTAGACGACTCAGGGACAAGAACATAAAATATAGCATGCTATACCCCAGCCGCCTGCGTGTCCAGCACAATGGAGCGGTCAGATTCTTTGACAACCCAGCAGATGCCGACGACTGGCTGACCACCTTGCATTGAGGACCCATCCCCATAATGTTTCCTGATGCACGAATTTCCTACATCCTTGCCTATTGTATCCTACTTAATCCTCCTGCAGTACCGAAGCCACCTCACCTCGACCAGTACATCGTAAAGTGACTCGCTTTGACCCCCCACGGTTCAGTTGGTACACAAGCAGTGGTGGGCCTGGTGCTTTCCACATTTCTAGCGGACTACTCGCCAGGCCCTGTGTACCGTGGGGAGAACCACGCCCCCTGCCTTTGTCTACTGCTTTAGGCCAACCCGAGCTGGGAACCACTCCGAGGACCTAGGTACAGCACAAAGTGTTGTTACCACCTGGTACCAGCTTGCCCCCGTAGAACTTCTACAAGTTCTCGCGTGCAGCACCGAACTGTTGCTGAGTAAAGTTTAAGGGGTTAAATTGTTATTTTCTGGGTATAAGCCCAATCTGTTCGCTCCTAAGTTCCCAAGGATGCCAGCAGAAACGGGCAGGGTTGACACCTTGCTGTCAACAAAGCTTCTTTTGTTACTTGTTACTGTGTATGTTTTTTTGTCTGTATGGTTAATGTTTGGTCATGACTCTTCCTACAGGGGGCTCTCTGGATCTATGCAGCTCTTGTTACACACTGTTGACGTTACCACGCGTCTCCTCAATGTCATAATGAATTCCTCTAATGGCCACGCGTGACATGTCCACTCTCAATATCTTATCCTGGAATGTCCGGGGGCTCAATTCCAAATTTAAAAGAGCAGTATTATTTAAGTATCTTAAACTACACTCCCCCCACATGATATTGCTCCAGGAGACGCACCTTATGGGCAGTAAACTACTGACACTAAAGAAGCCGTGGATCCAGAGAGCCTTTCATGCCTCATACTCCACCTATGCCAGGGGGGTCTCGGTGCTGGTCAGCAAATCCTTTCCATGCGTAGTGGAACACATTCACACTGACCCCCAGGGCAAATATGTGATAGTGGTTTTCACAGTTTGGGGAACAAGATATATTGTGGTTAGTATATACATCCCTCCTCCCTTCTCGGCCTCCACCTTATACGCCATCCTAGACCGGGTTACCCCATACTGCCCTGCCAAGTTGCTGCTTATGGGCGATTTTAACGCCATCCTAACCCCGGACCTAGACAGACCAATCCCCCCTAAACATTGCTCCTCAGACTTATCTACCTGGGCGCAAGCAATGGGAGTGTCCGAGGTCTGGAGGTGGAAGCACCCCTCGACTAGGGCCTACTCCTGCTTTTCCACTACCTACAAAATGGCCTCACACATTGACTTAGCTTTTGCCAATCTGGCCATACTGACAGACGTGCTGGACGCTACATACCTGCCTAGTGGGCTGTCAGACCACTGCCCTCTCCTTCTTACCATTCGCTCCCCCGCCTCCCGAACCTCTGCCCTTTGGCGTCTGGGAACCCATTGGCTCTCCCATGCCGACTTGACTGACTCTATCCCACCTCGCCTCACTGACTACTGGGACCTTAATGCAGGATCCTCCTCCCCTGAAGTCACCTGGGACGCCTTTAAGGCCTTCACTAGGGGCCAGTACATCTCCTCAATAGCTGGGATCCGCAGGGAACAAGCCACTACTACAACCGAGCTACAGGACAGGGTAGATGACCAGGCTAGGGCCCACGCGGCCGACCCCACTGACTCTAGCTTTGAGGTCCTCACCGCAGCTAAACGGGAGCTACATCACCTGACAGAACTCACTAGGTTGGATCTCTACCGTACCAAGCAAAGATTTTTCGAACAGGGGGACCGAAACGGCCGCCTCCTAGCTATGTTAGCACAACATGACCTGCCCCTGACGGTGATACCCAGCGTGGTGTCTCCCTCGGGTGAGTCGGTCTCTTCTCTCCCGGACATACTAGATCTATTTCGACATTACTATAGCTCCCTTTACACCTCCGTGTTGCCCTCGGATTTCAGGCCACAGGACTTGGCGCCTTGGCTGGACCCCCTGGCACTCGGCTGGCTTTCAGATGCCGAGAGAGAATCTTTAGTGAGACCCATTACCCCAGAGGAGGTTGTAAAGGCCATCGGATCCTTTCCTGCAGGGAAGTCCCCAGGTCCTGATGGCCTCCCAATGGAGTTTTACAAAACCCATGGGGACCTACTTGCTCCAAGACTAGCCCAGCTCTTTTCTCACTGTTTGAGGGAGGGCACCCTTCCCACATCAATGAGCCACGCACACATAATACTAATCCATAAAGCCCCTAAAGACCCCACTTCCTGCGCCTCTTATAGGCCTATTGCCCTGCTTAACGCAGACTTCAAAATTCTTACCAAATTGCTCACTATGAGACTACAACCCCTATTGCCGTCTGTAATTGAGACTGACCAAACTGGTTTTATGGCTAATAGAGCCACAGACGTCAACCTGCGACGCCTATTTACCAACATACATGCACAACACCTTAATGAAGGCTCCCGCGTGGTGGCCTCCTTAGACATAGAGAAGGCCTTTGACACTGTGGAATGGCCTTTTCTGTGGGAGGTCCTCCGTAGAATGGGGTTCCCCGTGGTATTTATCGAGTGGTTACAGACATTATATAAGCATCCCACGTCAGCTGTCAAGCTGGAGGGGGGGGGGTCTGTCACAACCCTTCCCTCTGTCCAGAGGCACGCGGCAGGGTTGCCCTCTCTCCCCGGCCCTTTTCGCCATTGCAATGGAACCACTGGCGGAGGCCCTGCGCACCTCCCTGCACATCAGGGGCCTGCGCGTTGGCTGGCTGGAGGAGAGGGTCGCCCTGTATGTAGACGACCTCCTTCTTTTCCTCAATGATGTGGACTCCTCGCTCACAGGGGCACTGCAGATCCTAAACTCCTTCTCTGCTGTCACGGGCCTCAGGGTTAACTGGTCCAAGTCTCTTTTGTTCCCCATAGACCCCGCAGCCCGCACCACGGCCCCTTCCAATATACCCCTACAATGGGTTGAGAGCTTCAAATACCTTGGGGTGGTGATCTCAAGGCAGGCTTCAGATTTTTTGCCCCTAAATCTATCCCCTGTGGTTCAGGAGACACGGATGAGACTGAAGGCATGGGAGTCACTACCCTTATCATTGCTAGGTCGGATAAACCTCATAAAAATGAAAATCCTGCCCAAATTTCTCTACTTACTCCGCCAATCTCCGCAATGGATTCCCAAATCCTTTTTCACCCGGCTTCATGGCCTCTTCGCATCCTTCATCTGGGGGACCCAGTCCCCCAGGTATGGATGGTCGACGCTAATACGCCCATCCTCCCAGGGAGGCCTGGCGTGCCCTGACCTATATAAATATTTCCTGGCCACCCAACTAGTTACAGCGGCCTGGTGGCTTACTCCTGATACGACCAACCCCGCTACCTTGGTTGAGGCGGCGGTGGTAAATTCACTTGAAGCGCTGAAATTTTTACTTTTTCGCGGCCCCAAGGCCCCATACCCATTGACCCCCTCCATGCGCACCACACTTCGTGCATGGGGGGTGGGACTTAGAATTGAAAGATACCCTAAGGCTGCACTCTCGCCAGCTGCCCCCTTGTGGTTGAACCCCACCCTTGAGCACATTTACAAATTGCCCGAACCCCACGCCTGGACCAAATTCGGTGTTAAAACGGTGGCCCAAGTAATTTCCAATCAATCTCTGGCCCCACTCCCCAAACTGGTATCAGACTTCAACATCCCACAGAGCTATTTTTTTTTAGATATTTACAGCTTTCCCATGCCTTCGGTCGTCAATTCTCCAGTTCTCCCCTCCAGATCACTCAGTCCTCCTTAGAGACCCTCCTCAGGTCAGGATGTGCAGATAAACCCACCTCGCGACTGTACTCTCACTTAATAATGACCTCCCTCCCTTCCCTAGATAAACTCAGAAACAAATGAATACACGACATTCCTGACTTTGACAACGACGATTGGGATGACATGTGGGACTTCCCCTTCAGGTCCCTGGTCTCCCTGAGAGACCGACTAATTCAGTTCAAGATGGTTCACCGCGCATATTTTACCCCGCACAGGTTACACAAAATGAACCCCGCCTCCCCCCTGGGTGTTGGCGTTGTGGTACAGTACCAGGTGACTTTGCCCATATCTTCTGGTCCTGGCCAGTCATTGTCGACTACTGGAAAGAGATGTTAGAGCTCATTGCACAGATCACCACTATATCGCTCCAACCCTCCATAGAAATATGTATGTTGGGCCTGATAGAACAAATAATTCCCACTGTGGCAGGTCGCACCCTGGTCGGGTTACTTCTCTTTTTTTTTTTATGTTTCAATATTTTTATTGAGAATTTTAGAAAACATAACACTTACAATTAATGTTGTAATAATACAGATATACAGATATTAATAATTATTGCTTATTAATCATGAAAAGAAAAATGAGAGACAAAAACAAAAAACAAACATATTTTTAAACATTAAGTGAGTACGAATGAGGATATATGTATTATAAAGTAGTTTGGCCATATAGACCAATGTAAGAAATAGAACATTCCTAATAAACTGTAAGAAAAAACAACATATATTATTAGCATAGAACAGAGAAAAAGAAGGAGGAGGAAGGAAAAAGGGAAGCAAGAAAGGGAAGGGAGGGTGGGTCAGGAAAACGGTAAGAGTGCTCTCCAATTTAGTATATATCATAAACTCCAAAAGATCACAGATGAATTTAAGTATTTATATTATAATTAATCCAGGGTTCCCATACAGTTTCAAACCAATCAATTTTATCCTCCTTGAGAGCAGATAATCTTTCATTAATCATAATCCACGACAGTTTACTTTTTAATAAACTAAACGGTATCGTAGATGTCTTCCAGGATTTAGCTATAGAAATTCTAGCAGCAATAAATATGAATGTTATAAATTTTACCATTTGCTTTGATGTACCTCGTACTTGTAATCCCAATAATGCGTTCCATGGTGATTTCCTGAGATTCACATTAGTTAAGGAAAAAATAAAGTTATATGTACGAATCCAAAATCTCCTTACTTTTCGACAGGTCCACCATATGTGGTACATAGTCCCTTCTGCGTCACAACCTCTATAACATTTAGGTGAAGCATCTTGGACAAACGTAGCTAAACGAGCTGGAACCATGTACCATCTTAATAACACTTTATAATTTGCTTCAATCATTGAAGTATTAATAAGAGATTTAGAAGCATTCAAGGCCAATTTGTTCCATTCAATAAATTCCATAGAAGAACCAATATCTTGTTCCCATTGTTTCATATAAAATAGCTTGTTAGAATTCAAGGACAGTACGTTATATATTGAGGATATATGGCCAGATTGTTTATCGAAAGATTTGCAAAGATACTCTATGGGAGTGAGTATAGACAAATTAGAGACGTGTTGTAATTTCAACAAGAATTTTTTAATAAGAGTATAACGGTGAATTTCCGAGTCAGGTAAATTATATTTATCTCTCAGGACCGTTTCCGTTAATACGCCATTGCGATCACACAGATCTGCAATCCTTATTAATCCTTTATTGGTCCACCATGAAAAGTCTTGCGGACGCAATCCAGGGAGAAAGGAGGAATTATGAAGTATTGGAGCCAAGGGAGTATGTGGGGACTTAAGTTTGTGAATATTGGAGAGTCTGTCCCATAAATGAAGGGAAAAAGATAAAGACGGGCATAAAATTGCTGGTCTATCTTTACATTTCATCCACATTAAGTGACTAATATCAGGATATAGGAAGGATTCAAGATTCATCCACACAGGCCTAGCCTGTCTAGTATGAAAGCGTATCAATTGAGATAGTAGTGTTGCTTGAAAATATTTTAGTAGATTGGGCATACCTAAACCACCTTCATTTTTAGGAGTATATAACGTTTGTTTATTCACTCTAGATTTTTTACCATTCCATATATAATTTAGTAATTTTGCTTGGAATTTCTTCAAATCACTATTAATTATTGAAATCGGAAGGCATCTAAATAAGTACAATATTTTTGGTAAAATTATCATTTTAATTGAGTACAGTCTTCCGAACCATGAAGGGGGATTAATATACCAATTTTGAAGATTCTTCAGTATTCTATCATAAAGGGGAGGATAATTATATTTGTATAAAGTGGTAATAGTAGACGTTAGATTAATTCCTAGGTAGGGTAATGATTCCATATTGAATTTAAAGGAGAAGGATGCACTTAAAGATTGTAATATAGAGGGATGTAGAGATATGTTAAGAACTTGTGACTTAGAATGGTTAACATGTAACCCTGAAAAGGATGCAAAATGGTTTAATATCACATAAAGATTTGGAATTGACGTGATTGGGGATGATAGAAGTAAAAGAATGTCGTCTGCGAATAAAGCGCATTTGTGTTCCCGATCACCACAGACAACTCCTAAAATATCAGGGTGTTCCCTTATTTTTATGGCTAACGGTTCAATTGCCAAAACAAATAGTAAAGGAGAAAGGGGACATCCCTGACGCGTACCTCTTTCAATACTTATGTCTTGAGATTTGTAACCTTTCACTACTAGTTTTGCAGTAGGATTGTTATATATCATTTTAAGTGTCGTAATAAAGTTTACACCAAAACCATAACGATTCAACATAAAAAATAAATAATCCCAAGTCAGGGAATCAAATGCCTTATGAAGGTCTAGAGACATTAATAAGGCTCCCCTTTGTCCCCTTCCATCCCAGCCCGAGTTCAACACTGAGATAATATCAATGATACGCCTAGTTTGGTCTGGGGCTTGTCGATTGGGTATAAATCCTGCCTGATCAGGGTGAATATAATGCGATATGAATAAATTCATGCGAGTGGCCAGTATTTTCGTTAGCAGTTTAAGGTCAACATTGATTAATGATATTGGGCGGTAGTTTGCGCAGTCACTGTGGTCTTTGTTCGGTTTAGGAATTACATGAATGAAAGCCAAATTTTCCTGCTTCGGGATATGTGCACCTTTCCTCAAGTCATTATAAAATTTACAAAGATGTGGGGCTAAAATGTCTGCATATTTACGGTAATAATGACCTGAGAACCCATCAGGTCCCGGGGATTTGGACGGATTTATAGATTTAATAGCTGTCAATACCTCAAATATCGTGAACTCTTCTTCCATTAAATCTGAGTGTTCACTAGATATGGTAGGGAGATGTAAGTTGTTTATAAAAAAATCTCAGCTTCAGTTGTATCAAACGATTTGGGGGCTTTATATAATTTAGAGTAAAAATTAAAGAATTCTTGTACAATAAGTTGTGGATTTTGGGTGTTTTTTGCCATTTTGCATGCATAGTTTAGGAGGTGCTGGATTAAACGATGTAGGAGTGAGTTTCCTTGCCAATAATTTGTTTGGTTTATCAGCCATAGTGTAATATTTATGTTTAGTGTGTGTAATATATTTTTCCGCTATAGTGGTTAAACTCATATTCAATGCTAGTCTGGCTGCGTCAATTTTGGATCTAAGGTCAATGCGTGTGTTATTCTTTTGTTCCTTCGCGTATACTGCGCGTATGAGCGGCGCCGGGGACATACATGTCCTGATCAGGCTCCGCACATCCCGGTCCACATGATGATCTATTGCCGCTAGGATCGGTAATAATTAATTATAATTCTACCTTACTGCTGCACCTAGAGTACCGGAGAATCAGCGGGGGTGCGTCGCGATACCAGAGACGCGAGTATTTCCCGAGTCCCGGTTCCGGGTTTTTGGTCCCGGTATTCGTGAGTCGGTGGAGCCATCATCATCATCATCGATATCCTTTTTCTTGTTCCCACGATTCGGGACATGCAGAAGAGGACTGCTGGCAACAAATTTAGTCAGGGGAGATCCTCCCGTTCCTGTGCCTCGCGCCAGCAGCCGACTCATCAAACCAAGATGGCGCCGAAGGGGAACAAAACCAATGACGCCTCTCTGACGCAGCAGATGACTCACCAGCAGTTAAAGGCAAATGACACTATTCCTTCACCTCATGCTAAAGGTGATAATTCTATTCATTCTACCTCAAATTCTAACATTATCCTAAACTGTGAGGCAAATATTGATATTCCCAGTGAGAATTCACAACATATGGCTTCTCAGATAATGATAGATAATAGTCCCATTATCAATAACGGAGCGAATACTATGCAAACTAATCGACAAGCTGTGAATACCGATGTCCTAGTGCACGCTTTGATACACCGTGACCCCTTTTCTTCACAATCTCAGGATGACTTAAATTCATCACAGGGTAATAATTCACAGTCTCCCTTGTCAATCACTCCTGATAGGGGATTGTTAATGGCGATGTCTCCTACCCACTTAAATGGCGGCCGTATGTCTGACGGAACAGGACTCAAAATGATCAACCCCTACCTTATGACTACACCATTAACCACTGACTCCACCTTTTATCCGGGAGACTCATTGCTCCTGAGTAAATTTTCCGCCCTTTTGCAACAGGAATTATCAAAAACTTGCACGATGATTACAACAAACATAAAGAAAGATTTCATGGATATTGGTGATAGATTGGACAATTTAGAGTCCAAGATGGATGGGACAGTGAAAAAGGTCAATCATAATTCCGGAATGATCTCATCCTTACAGGATCAACTAGACCAAGCGAACGCCAAAATAGAGGACTTAGAGAATAGATCTAGGAGATATAACTTTCGTGTAAGAGGTCTACCCGAGACTGTCTTGAATCTGGAAGAATCCATTCATTCCTTAATGTCGTATTTGATTCCGGATATTTCCCCCATTCATTTGGAATTGGATAGAGTTCATCGTGCTCTAACAGCTCCTAGATCTGACAGACTTCCGCGAGATATAATAGTTAAACCACATTTCTACAAAATAAAAGAGAAGGTGATAATGGAGGCTAGACTTCGTGAAACCATTTTCATTAAAGACCATAAGGTGCAGATCTTTGCAGATATTTCTCAATCCACAATTCAAAAAAGAAGAGAAATTAAGCCTCTCTTAAATTGTCTAATTGATCGGAAAATAAAAAATATCGCTGGTCGTTTCCGTTTAGACTGTCATTCACGTACAGAGGAAAATCTCATTCATTTAACACCTATCAGTCCGGCGAAAGACTGCTTCTTGATTTGGGCCTACTCTCCACTGATTCAAGAGAAAAACAAAAATCGGATATGGCTAGAATGGAAGAACGTCCTATATCTCCTTTGTGGCTGCAACAGGGAAAGTCTACAGTCAAGAAAAATCAGTCGATTACCTGAACATAGATTGTTTGTTTTTTCTTTATCTCACTTAATTGTTTTCATGCTTTGTTTTAAATTCTGAACATTACTCGGGTACTTCAGAGTGTGTTGGTGATATTCTGAAATATTTTACTATGACATGCCTTTTCTTTTTATTCTGTTATGCTTGGTGTGTTTTTTTTTTTTTTTAACTCGTCCATATAGTTTATTATATAGTGCTGACGGTCCTACTCATATTGTTTCAGAAAAGGACCGAGATGGTGATATATGCCACTTAGGGTGAACTTGTCTCTAACATGGGTATTGAGACAACTTCATATTGGGTGACAGGGAATTGGTTCCCTGTAAATTACACAAAAAAAAAGTGTAATGATATTTCTAGTTATTATTACATAATATTGATGGTGGTTTATACCATTGATATTTTGGTTGTTAATTATTCTTATTTGTTCTTTAATTTGTTTACCTTGTTTCCTTCTTCCTTTTCCCGGCTCATCTCCTCTTTGAGTGCTCTCTACTACACATTGATAATTTGTCCAAGATATCCAGAAACATTACTGAAGAATTTAATGCAACATCTAAAAAGTGAGTACATTATGCCGAACCAATATGTCCGTTAAATCACACACTAACTACACGATATTAACACATAATGTACAAGGTCTAAATTCCCCTTGTAAAAGAACCAAGGCTTTCCAAAATTACAACAGATTGGGAATAGACATTTTGCTTCTACAAGAAACGCATTTTTCCCGATCATCGTCTCCGAAATTCTTACATTCCAAATATCCTTCAGTATATTTATCCAATGGTGAAGATAAAAAAAGGGGAGTTGCTGTCTGTTTAGCCAAATGGATCCCCTTCACTGCCACTAACGTCATAAAAGATGATGAGGGCCGCTATATTATGGTGGTGGGAAAAATTAACGACAACATAGTTACCTTCCTGTCCTATTATGCCCCCAATGTTGGCCAGATTGCCTTCTTTCGTAAAATGCTAGAGACAATAATGCCTCATATATTGGGACATGTGATCTTTGGCGGTGATAGTAATACCTCTTTAGATAGGATATTAGATAAATCTAATCCCGACAAGGCTGTTCTTAAACACATCTCTAGGCAGAGTAATGTATTAGCGAATTTACTGCATAAGTATGACTTAATAGATGTCTGGAGAGATACTCACCCTAATATTAAAGATTACACATTCTATTCCCATGCCCATAAGACTTATTCTAGGATAGATCATATGCTTACTTTGTCCCCTTTACTTCCATACATATCGTCATCTAAGATTCTCCCTATGTCATGGTCGGATCACTCTTCTGTACAAGTTACTTTGATGGGTCTTTGGTCCAAGACGTGCCCTAAGTCTTGGAGATTAAATGAATACTTGTTAAATGAAGTAACCATAAATAAGGAAATTGAATCGACCATTCTAGAATATTTTCAGTTTAATTCCTCGTCAACCTCTTCCCCTACGATAATATGGGCAGCTCATAAAGCGACTGTCCGTGGTAAATTAATTCAATGTGCTTCCAAAATTAAAAGGGAACGTGATCATAAGATACGCGGACAACAGAATGAGCTACTCCATCTCATTCAGTTACTTCTCTTTTATGCCCGCAAAGCCATAGCCCTTAGCTGGCGTAAGCCTACTCCTCCTCCTATCTCCCTGTGGAAACAATTGGTCAACAACAGCCTACCTCTTTACTGAGATTGCCTTCAAAAATATGACAAGGTTTGGTCCAAATGGCTGGCGGATCCCTCCACAGCCACTGACCCACACCATACCTAATTTTCTATTCCCTGCTGATGTACAGAACTCTACAATTAAAACTATGTCATGTGTTTCTGGGCTCCACATTTTTTTTTTTATTTTATATATAGCCCAGCATTGTCCTACCAGCGATCGTCAGCCTGCTGTGTGTCAGGGCACTGCCCTTTACGGTCACATTTCCCCAGTTGGCTCTGGGTGGAATTGAACCTGGGACCTGTCCATTGTGAGTCCAGCTCTTTGCCTCTGAGCCACTGCTCAAGTATTACTTTGCTTGCTATCCATTTGAGCCTGGTGCTGAACCTGTACTTTCTGTGGACCAATCAGTGGCCAGTGCGGCCTATTTAAGCCAGCCCCTTCCCCTCTGCTAATTGCTGGTTCGTAGTCAGCTTTACCCTGTGAGAGAACCTTGTACCTGAATACCCTGACCTGTTTGACCCGGATTGGACCTTGACGATTCTCTGCCGTCTCCTACACTTGACCCCTGCCTGCTTATCGGATTTGCTGTTGTCTCCTGCCCCTTGACCCTGGCTTGCTCTCACGGACTTCCTCTGATCTCTCCAACTCCTGACCCACGGCCTGTGACCCGGATTTGCCTTGTTTCCTGTTGGTCCCTTCTGGACTTACCTGCCTGTTCCTGCCTGATCAACGACTGTCTCCAGTCCTCTGCACCTGCCCTGTTTTCGTCAGCTGCACCAAGTCTGCCTACCAGTTCCCGGCACAGGTGCCTCCTTGTGCCGTCCCTCCTCTGTTCTAACTCCAGGGAGTGGTCTGCACAGGGTCGCAAAGGTGAGCCGCCCTCAGCATCTCGGCCTCGGTGAGTACTTACCTTAATGGTCCTGACACTGTGCCCATTGTGATGACTAGAGCTCCCCACCGTGTTTCATGTAACAGTTTGCTCCTCATCCTATTTCTCTATGTACCGCAGTCAATTCTTGTTATGACCAATGTATGTTAATGTTGTAGTTTTTTTTTCTTTGTTGGATGTTTTAAAATTCAATAAACAGATTTGCAAAAAATAAAAAAAATATTGGTACCAAAGTAAAAAAAAAAAAAAATTAAATCTAAAAATAACAAACAGAGCAGCCCAGATCCTCCTTTCAGGTTCCACGCCAACGCTCCTGTCCACTCAGACAAAATCGCGGTTCAGCACCACCCCCTCTCGCCCCTTATTGGTTGACTTTGACAGCAGCAGGAGCCAATGGTGCTGCTGTGTCTTAGCCAATCAGGAGGGAGAGTCCCAGATGGCCAAGGCACTCGTGCACATCGCTGGATTGAGATGGGGCTCAGGTAAGTATTATGAGGGGTGCTACACACACAATTTTTTTTTTAACCTTGATGCATAGAATGCATTAACCGCTTGCCAACCGCCTCCTGCAGATATACGTCGGCAGAATGGCACGGCTGAGCAAAGCAACGTACAGATATGTTGTTTGAATTTTCCGGCGTGCGGGCACATGCCTACGGGACCCGCGGACTCTTTGTCCTGCAGAGTCCCGTGACCGTGTCAGGGAGCTGCAGAACGGGAGATGCCAGTGCCAAAAGAGGGATCAAGCTATCCATCCTGGCCACTAGAGAAAGGCTGCTGGAGTCGAGAGACGCGGGGGGGTCAGCGGCCTTGGTACTGCTTGACCTCTCCGCGGCTTTCGATACTGTCAGCCACAAGATCCTCCTGGCTCGGCTGCAGGACGAGTTCTATATTACAGGCGTACCCCTTACCTGGATACGCAATTTCCTGACAGGCAGAACATTCCAAGTAATATTGGGCTCATTTAGGTCAGCGAGGGTGCCCCTTCTTTGCGGGGTCCCTCAGGGCTCGGCAATTTCGCCGTGGCTGTTTAATTGCTATGTGAGGCCCGTGGTAGATATCATCTCTTCATGGGGGTTGGCCACTCAGGTATATGCTGATGACATACAAATTGTGGCCAGTGATGCTCTCAACCCCACGGCAGCCCACCTTCTTTCCTGCTGCCTCTCATCTCTCATCTATCCAGACATGGATGAAGGACAATCGTTTGGCCCTGAACGTATCCAAAACTTAGGTACTTCTTACAGGTCCAACACAAAGCTTAAACCTGCTTGCAGAGTGGCCCGTATCAATGGGCCCGTGCCCCACTCCATCCAGCCAAGTAAGAAACCTGGGCGTCATATTTGACAATAAACTTTCATGGATTCCACAGGTGAGGAATTGTACCAAGAATGCCCTTTACTATCTTCGGATGCTGCAACGGGTAAAACATCTGCTCTCCCAAACACATAGAAATACACTAGTACAGGCCTTAGTCATCTCACGCCTTGACTTTTGCAATGTGGTATACCTTGGACTCCCTATTAAATGGCTCTCCAAGCTGCAGCTGGTGCAGAACCAGGCAGCTAGGTTGATTACGGGGACCTCTTTTCTCGGATTGCTTTTTGGTCCAGAATAGACCAGCGAACCTCCTTCCAGCGCTTAGACACACCCTTCAGGGGGTATGTGGCGCTGTAAAGAAATATTAAAATCAATCAATCAAACAAGGCATTTCCCTGTTCTGCCTTGTGACAGGACACTGCTCCACTGCTCCCTGTCATCACAGTTGGAATCACTCCCTAGTACACACTTAACCCCTTCCCTGCCAGTGTCATTTACACAGTAATCCATGTATTTTTATAGCACTGATCGCTATATGAATGACAATGGTCCCAAAATAGCGTCAAAAGTGTCTGCCATAATGTCGCAGTCACAATAAAAATGTAAGATCACCGCCATTACTAGTAAAGAAACAAAATATATATTAATAAAAATGCCATAAATCTATCCCCTATTTTGTAGACGCTATAACTTTTGCGCAAACCATTATACACTTATTGCAATTTTTTTAACCAAAAATATGTAGTAGAATACATAATTGGCCTAAACTGAGAAAGAAATTATTTTTTTTATATATTTTTTGGGGGATATTTATTATAGCAAAAAGTAAAAAATATTGCCACTCTTTTTTTGTTTATAGTGCAAAAAAATTAAACCGCAGAGGGAATCAAATACCACCAAAAGAAAGCTCTATTTGTGAGTCAAAAAGAACGTCAATTTTGTTTGGGAGCCATGTCGCACGACCGCACAATTGTCAGTTAAAGCGATGCAGTGCCGAATCGCAAAAAATGGCCCAGTCATTGGGCAGCCAAATCCTCCGGGGCTGAAGTGGTTAAGATTAAAAAAAAATATCCTTTCTTTACAACCACTTTGAATACAAATTTTGATGTAGTAGTATTAGGAGGAGTCCGCTGTGACCGCCTAGCACTGCAGAGCCTACTAAACACTGATGTTTGCTGTGATTTGTTTGAAGCCGACTTTTAATTTTTTACATGTTAGTTTAATGAAAGAAGTGTTGCTGTGATTTTGCATTAAACTGGTGATACAATTTTACACTATTGGAGCACTTATTTTGTTTTCATGTACATTATTGAGGGATTATCACGTTGGTACAGCTGAGATTCGTTTATCCATTTGTGAGATCATACACAAGTGATTTAGCCTAACACGAGAGTGAAAGGAAAATCCGTCTGGTGAGTGCGTTTTTCAGAGGGGAGTTATCACAGCACAGTGGTGAGGTGGAAGAATCATAGAATAAGGAATTTTCTCATCCAATTTGTTCATCAATTTTTTATGGACTTTATATCACTTGTAACGTGGTGTTATTGAGTTTATATGTTATTGATTATTATATTAATTAGCGCTGCAATTTTCTTACACCTATTTAGGTGAAGTTTTTTCTGTTTAAATATTCTCTCACTAAGCAGCAGCTGTAGTTTATTTCATATTTTTTCAGTGGCGATAGAGGTTACCCAGGGCGTTTGTATCCTATATCAATCATATATTGTCAGCTCTGCTACACTGCTAATGCAGGTGGTCACGTGAGCTCCCTGGCTGACGTCACAGGGAGATTGCGGCCCCTCACGCAGAAGCAATGTCTCAGAGCTGTAAAGTGCCCACTAGTCATGTGACTGGCCAGAAGACAGCTTTAAATGGGTATTTATAATGCTTGTTTTTACAAAGGACTTACATAGCGTGGTATGCCAGCCTCTAATGTAATAGTGAATGAGATTTTAGACTTAAACACTTTAACCACTTCCCGACCACCACATGTATATGTACGTCCACAGAATGGCACGTACAGGCAAATGGGCGTACATGTTCGTCCTTGCCTTTACCGGGGTCGGGGTCAGATCGGGACCCCCTCCGGTACATGCGACGACCAGGAACGGTGTGCGGGCGATCCGGGATGAGGGGGCAGCTATTGGTTTCCAGCCACCCCCTCGCGATCGCTGCCCGCCAATCAGAGTCCTCCAGCCCGCCCTGCCTGTGTAACTGTAAACACAGGCAGGGAGGAAGTGACGTTTTCTCCCCTCTGGCGGTCTTTTCAGTCAGGATCCAGAAGAGAGAAGACGTCTGTACTGTGAGTTGCACCAAGCACAACACTGACACAGCACACATAGGTACATAACCCCCCCCCCCGATCACCCCCTGTCACAGTGTCACTGATTGCAGTGATCATTTATTTTCTGATCACTGCATTTAGTGTCAGTGTGACAGAAAAAAGTGTCAGGGCAGTTAGCTTTAGGCCCCTTTAGGTCCAGGGTAGCCCCCTACCCCCCCAATAAAGGTTTAACCCCTTGATCACCGCCCTAGTTAACCCTTTCACCCCCTATTGCCAGTGTCACTAAGCGATCGGTTTTCTGATCGCTGTATTAGTGTCACTGTTACCGCTAGGCAGTTAGTTTTTTTTGAGGTTCCCCGCCAGGTTTATATAGCGTTAGGTACCCCCATAAATAAAGGTTTAACCCCTGATTTCCCCTAGAGTTAACCCTTTCACCCCTATTGCCAGTGTCACTAAGCGATCGGTTTTCTGATCGCTGTATTAGTGTCACTGTTGCCGCTAGGCAGTTAACCCTTTCACCAGTGATCACCGTATAAGTGTCACTGGTGACGCGGGTTAGCCAGTTAGTTATTTAGTTATTTTAGGTTCGCCGCCAGGTTTTTAGAAAGTGTCAGGTACCCCCATATATTACCTAATAAAGGTTTTAACCCCCTGATTGCCCCCTAGTTAACCCTTTCACCAGTGATCACCGTATAAGTGTTACGGTTGACGCTGGTTGGTTAGTTTGCTGTTTATAGCATCAGGGCACCCGCCGTATATAACCCAATAAAGGTTTAACCCCCTGATCACCCGGCGGGTGATATAAATTAAATTTTAGCGTCAGTCAGGGTCTGCGTCGCCCCAGGCAGCGTTAGGTTAGTGCCAGTAACGCTTACACACACGCGCAAAGCATACACCCCCCTTAGTGGTATAGTATCTGAACGGATCGATACCTGATCTGATCAGATCTATACTAGCGTACCCAGCAGTTTAGGGTACCCAAAAACGCATTGTTAGCGGAATCAGCCCAGATACCCGCTAGCACCTGCGTTTTCCCCCTCTGCCCAGCCCAGCCCACCCAAGTGCAGTATCGATCGATCACTGTCACTTCAAAAACACAAGACACATAACTGCAGCGTTCGCAGAGACAGGCCTGATCCCTGCGATCGCTAAGGCCCCATACACACGAGAGAATTTATCCGCGGATACGGTCCAGCGGACCGTTTCCACGGATAAATCCTCTCAAAGATTTCCGCAGATTTCGATGCGATGGAGTGTACACACCATCGCATTGAAATCCGCGCGGAAATCCTCTGGCGATGACGTGTCGCGCCGTCGCCGCGATTATGACGCGGCGACGGGCGCGACGCTGTCATATAAGGAATTCCACGCATGCGTCAAATCATTACGACGCGTGCGGGGAATCCCTTTGGACGAATGGATCCGGTAAGTCTGTACAGACGAGCGGATCCATCCGTTGGAATGGATTCCAGCAGATGGATTTGTTGTGCATCACAGCAAATATCCGATCTGCTGGAATCCATCCCAGAGGAGATTTCTCCGCGGAAACAGATCCGCTGGCGTGTACACACCATAGGATCTATCCGCAGAAACCCATTTGCTGGGATTTATCTGCGGATGGATTCTATCGTGTGTACGGGGCCTAACAGTTTTTTTTGAAGCGTTTTCTACATTTGCTTTTCTACAGTCAGGTGCTTTTTTTACCTGTGAATCATCACCAGTGTACGACTAAATTTAGAGTCCAAAATGGCAAAGCGAACGTACACTGATGAAGAAGCCTTGTTGTTCATGAGCATGACAGATAGTGAAGAGGAGGTCACGCATCTGTCAGAATCTGGCTCAGAATATGAACCTGTTTACGACAGCGGCTCCATGTCAGATAGCTCTCACGATGAAGTTGAGGTCCCTGCTAAGGCCAGGCGTACCTGATCCCGTTCTCATGTTGTTGAGCAGCAAGAACCGCAGGACCCTTGTATGGAGCAGAGAAGTACTAGCGCCGCTATTCCTTCTGGTGGATTGGCAAGCACCAGCGGCCTAGTACACCCTGGTCGTTTATCCAGCACTGCAGTAAGACGTGGTGACGTGGCGAGTCCCATAAGTGCAGTTCAAGCTGGCGAGGTGGCAAGCACGAGTAGTGGCCCGCTGCCACCAAGAAGAAGACAGAGACAGGCCCGTCGTTCCCATAGTGCCCTTCCTGTAGAATTTGCCTATCCTGATTGGGTCCCCACCACTTCTGCAGAACCCATACTTCCCCCATTCACTGGCCAACCCGGTATTTAGGTGGATACAGCGAATTTTATGCCACTTGATTTTTATTCGCTGTATTTCACGGAAGATCTCTATAGATCTATTGTGGACCAGACTAATTTATATGCTGGTACCTACATCGCTGCTAATCCCCAGTCTCTCCTTGCCAAAGAATGGAAACCTCTTGAGGTTTCCGAATTTAAGACCTTTCTGGGCCTTACCCTCAACATGGGCATACACAAATTTCCGGAATTGCGGATGTATTGGTCCACACATTCAATTGACCATATGCCCATATTCTCTGCTCACATGGCCAGGAGTCGATACGAGGCGATCCTGCAGTTCCTGCATTTCAGTGACAATGCACTTTGTCGTCCACGCGGAGACCCTGAATTTGACCGGCTCTACAAAATTCGGCCCCTCATAAACCATTTCAACGAACGTTATGCAGCCTTGTTTAATCCCCAGCAGGTTGTATGCGTTGATGAGTCCCTGATTAAATTTTCTGGCCGCTTGTCTTTCAAACAGTTCCTTCCCAGCAAGCGTGCCAGATACGGGGTTAAGCTCTATAAGCTTTGTGACAGGGTAACAGGCTACACATGGATCTTTAGGGTTTATGGGGGAAAAGATAGTGAGGTAGAGCCAGAAGGATGCCCAGATTACATGGGGAGCACTGGCAAGATTGTTTGGGACTTGGTGTCACCCTTTATTCGGAAAGGGGTACCACTTGTATGTGGACAATTTTTACAGCAGCGTGCCACTTTTTAGTCACTTGTTTGATCAACAGATTGGAGCATGTGGCACCGTGCGACCTAATCGCCGGGGCTTTCCCCAGCGGCTTGTAGATGCCCGTATTAGGCTGGGGGCGAGAGCCTGCTGCAGATGTAAAAATTTGCTCGCTGTGAAGTGGCGGGACAATAGGAATGTTTTTGTTCTTACCACCCTTCACGCAGACACGACAGTACAAATTCGTACGGCGACTGGTGTTGTGGAGAAACCCCTCTGTGTCCACGAATATAACCTTAATATGGGAGGGGTGGACCTCAACGACCAGTTGATGGCGCCGTATCATATTGCCCGTAAGACGAGACGCTGGTACAAAAAAGTGTCTCTACATTTATTTCAATTGACTCTACTGAATGCTCATGTCTTATACAGAGCTTCAGGACAGGATGGATCCTTCCTTCAATTTCAGAGGGATATCATCACAGAACTCCTGTATCCAGGCGGTACTGTACCTCTCCATTCCCTACCAAATGCAGTAAGCCGACTGCATGAGAGGCATTTTTCATATGCCCTCGAGCGTACCCCTACCCAACGAGCCCCCCAAAGAAAATGTTGTGTCTGTACCAAGCGCGGATTAAGGCGTGACACCCGTTATTTTTGTCCCCAATGTCCTGCCGATCCTGGTCTTTGTATTGGTGAATGTTTTGAACGCTTCCACACACGAGTTAATTATTAGTGTAGGGTAAAACATTTCACAGGCTAGGCACACTTACACAGGGTCTCCCAAGATGCCATCGCATTTTGAGAGACCCAAACCTGGATCCGGAAAGTTCAACAGTTACAAAAAAAGTGTTAAAAAAAAAAAAGTAAAAAAAAAAAACACAAAAAAAAATATAAAAAAAAAAATTGTTGTCGTTTTATTGTTCTCTCCCTCTCTATTCTCTCTCTATTGTTCTGCTCTTTTTTACTGTATTCTATTCTGCAAAGTTTTATTGTTATGTTTTTTCATGCTTGCTTTTCAGGTATGTAATTTACTTTACTGTTTTCAGGTACGCCATTCAGCTGTTGCGCGGACTTATTTATCTTGACAGCAACAGCATTTGCTCCCACGATACATAAAGCCGCGACTCCAGTGCTGTAGGAAGTGATTTCACCACCACAGTTAAAAAAAGAGCATATATGCCGAAGCATGGGGGCATTAGGGGCGGAGGAGCGATTTTGCTCCTAATGCCGTGTATATACGGTCGACATTCCTACGGAGGCTTGCCCGTGGAAAAGTCTGACCGTGTGTATGCGGCATAACTTTTTATGCCGCGTACATACGGTCGAAATTCCGACGGAGGCTTGCCCGTGGAAAAGTCAGACCGTGTGTACGCGGCATAACTTTTTTGCGGGAGGATGCATATATATATATATTTTAGGTACAGGTTGCGTTAAATGTTTTATTTTTTACTATGTTTTTTTTTTGGTATTTGCTTTGCAGGTATGGTATGATCTTACTGTTATACTGTAATGTTACTTTGTTTTAATGTTAACCATCATTTGCTTAGCAGGTACGCCATTCAGTTGCAGCGCGGATTTATTTAGCGTGACAGCAACAGCGTTTGCTCCCACGATATAGAAAGCCGCGACTCCAACGCTGTAGGAGGTGATTTCACCACCACAGTTAAAAAAAAGAGCATATATGCCGAAGCATGGGGGCATTAGGGGCGGAGGAGC
Source organism: Rana temporaria (assembly GCF_905171775.1). NCBI lineage: Eukaryota > Metazoa > Chordata > Amphibia > Anura > Ranidae > Rana > Rana temporaria. Next base: position 340,377,995 of record NC_053490.1, read on the forward strand.
AATTTTGCTCCTAATGCCGCGTACATACGGTTGACATTCCTACGGAGACTTTCCCGTGGAAAAGTCTAACCATGTGTACACGGCATAGAAAAGTCCGACCGTGTGTACGCGGCATAGAAAAGTCCAACCGTGTGTACGCGGCATAACTTTTTTGCGGGAGGATGCCCCCATGCTTCGGCATATATAAATGGTGCATGTATGCCCATCATTAGAAGTGGGTGGATGAAGGGAGGTATTCTAATGGTGGGCATACCCACCGATCAATCTTTTTTTCGTTCAGCCAACAGGATGCATGAAAAAAAAGATTACAATACATGTCCAACAAAAACCATCAACGTGCTGGTATGTTGCTGGACTTTGAATGGCATCATCTTGGTATCATTCTTTTCAGCCAGCAGTCGGCTTTCATGTAAAAGCAGTCCTAACGGCTAATTAGCCTCTAGACTGCTTTTACATTCAGTGGGAGGGAATGTCCCCCCCCCCGGATATAAACAGCGCCATTGGGAAAATGGGAAAGCATTTTATCACACCGATGTTGGTGTGGTCAGATGCTTTGAGGGCAGAGGAAAGATCTAGGGTCTAATAGACCCCATTTTTAAAAAAAAAGAGTACCTGTCACTAACTATTGCTATCATAAGGGATATTTACATTCCCTGAGATAACAATAAAAATGGTAAAAAATAAATAAAATGGAAGGAACAGTTTACAAACTAGAAAAGATACAATTTCTGGGGAAACTGTGTGGCGTGGTCTTGCCTCCACCAATACTCCTGACTGGAGACGGTGCCTCTGGAGATGTAAATGTGATCCAACAGTGTGTCGATCCAGTTCGATCCATTGCCCCATCAAAAACTACTACATCAAAAAATACCCCATCAAAACTGCACCATCAAAACTGCATCATCCTATTTGCCCCATCAAAAACTGGTTGCTATGGAGTGGTTGCTATGGAGTGGTTGCTATGGACTGGTTGCTATGGACTGGTTGCTATGGAGGGTTGCTATGGACTGATGGCTATGGACTGGTTGCTATGGACTGGTTGCTATGGACGGGTTGCTCTGGACGGGTTGCTCTGGACTGGTTGCTCTGGACTGGTTGCTATGGACTGGTTGCTTTGGAGGGTTGCTATGGAATGGTTGCTATGGACGGTTGCTATGGAGTGGTTGCTATGGACTGGTTGCTATGGACTGGTTGCTATGAAATGGTTGCTATGAACTGTTGCTATGGACTGTTGCTATGGACTGGTTGCTATGGACCGGTTGCTATGGACTGATTGCTATGGATGGGTTGCTATGGACTGGTTTCTATGGACTGGTTGCTATGGACTGGTTTCTATGGACTGATGGCTATGGATTGGTTGCTTTGGACTGGTTGCTATAGACGGTTGCTATGGAGTGGTTGCTATGGAGGGTTGCTATGGAATGGTTGCTATGGACAGTTGCTATGGACTGGTTGCTATGGACTGGTTGCTATGGACTGGCTGCTATGGAGTGGTTGCTATGGAGTGGTTGCTACAGACTGGGTGCTATGGACTGGTTGCTATGGACGGTTGCTATGGACTGGTTGCTTTGGACTGGTTGATATAGACGGTTGCTATGGAGTGGTTGCTATGGAGGGTTGCTATGGAATGGTTGCTATGGACAGTTGCTATGGAGTGGTTGCTATGGAGTGGTTGCTATGGACTGGTTGCTATGGACGGTTGCTCTGGACTGGTTGCTCTGGACTGGTTGCTTTGGACTGTTGCTATAGACGGTTGCTATGGAGGGTTGCTATGGAATGGTTGCTATGGACAGTTGTTATGGAGTGGTTGCTATGGTCTGGTTGCTATGGACTGGTTGCTATGGACTGGTTGCTATGGTCTGATTGCTATGGTCTGGTTGCTATGGACTGGTTGCTATGGTCTGGTTGCTATGGACTGGTTTCTATGGACTGGTTTCTATGGACTGGTTGCTATGGACTGGTTGCTTTGGACTGATTGCTATGGAGTGGTTGCTATGGAGAGTTGCTATGGTCTGGTTGCTATGGACTGGTTGCTATGGAGGGTTGCTATGGTCTGGTTGCTATGGACTGGTTGCTATGTATGGTTGCTATATGCAGAAGTTGCGCAGAGCCAAAAAAAACTGAGCCATATCACCTCACAGTGTGTGGGAGGAGCTATAGAAAGCCCTCACAGATGTGTGTATGAAGGTTTTTACCTCAGCGTCTCCTAGGAAACCAATGTAAACATATGCAAGCAGCCTCTAACCAGGCGTCTCAAACTGGCGGGCCTCCAGCTGTTGCAAAACTACAAGTCCAATGAGGCATTGCAAGAATGACAGTTACCAGCATGACTCCCACAGGCAGAGGCATGATGGGACTTGTAGTTTTACAACAGCTGGAGGGCCACCAGTTTGAGACCCTTGCTTCCCTGAGCCATATCACCACAGTGTGTGGGAGGAGCTATAGAAAGCCCTCACAGATGTATGTATGAAGGTTTTTACCTCAGAGTCTCCTAGGAAACCAATATAAACATATGCAAGCAGCTAAGCAGAGGAAAGTTCCCTCAGCCTTGTGTGGGAGGAGCCAACTCAGCTCACAGCTGTTTGTAAGCTGTTATTAAACTCCTCAGCGTCTCCTAGGAAACCAATTGTTTGGTTTGCAGCCTCTCTGTAAACACAGCAGAAATTGAGGATTGTTTTTTAATACATGTCCTGTTCAAATGGTTGTATTTTAAAAACTATAAATCGTACAGCGAATATCATTATATTTTACGAATCACAAGACCCAGACCTACATTTTGCTGTATAGTATGTCTCTGAAATAATAAAATTGAAGGCACAGTCGCAGTTTACAAATTCCAAAGCAGATTTTAGTTTTCTAAACTTTGACCTCCATTGACTTCCATTGAAATAATGGATGGCGTAGGTTGCAAACAAATTATCATATTGTGAAAACGGTTTGATCAATCACTTAGCCGTGAACACGTGTGGTGGCAGCAGGGATAGCTGAACGTTTTGATATAAGATTTGTGTAGGTCGGCTTGAAAATGAGGGAGTGGTCGCAGTTTACAAATCATGTGCTGATTTTTCCTTTTTTGACATTTCACACTCTAGCTCTTCCCATTCATTCCTATGGGAAAATTTCGCTGCAAAAATGAGGACATTTCGCGAACGATTCGGCGAAACGTTCCACAAGGTAATAGCCCACCGATCGGGAACAATCCGCACGATTCGATATATTACTCGTCTATGTAGTGTAAAAACTGTGGGAGGAGTTAGGGGGCAAATTTGGCTATAAGAATAATAATAATAACTAGAAAAGATACAATTTCTGGAGAAATTGTGCGACGTGGTCTTGCCTCCACCAATACTCCTGACTGGAGACGGTGCCTCTGGTCCAACAGTGTGTCGATCCACAGTTCGGTCCATTGCCCCATCAAAAACTGCTCCATCAAAAACTACCCCATCAAAACTGCACCATCAAAACGGCACCATCCTATTTGCCCCATCAAAAACTGGTTGCTATGGAGGGTTGCTATGGACTGGTTGTTATGGACGGGTTGCTATGAAGTGGTTGCTACGGACTGGTTGCTATGGACGGTTGCTATGGACTGGTTGCTATGGACTGGTTGCTATGGAGGGTTGCTATGGACTGGTTGCTATGGACTGATGGCTATGGCCTGGTTGCTATGGACGGTTGCTATGGCCTGGTTGCTATGGACGGTTGCTATGGACTGGTTGCTTTGGACTGGATGCTATGGAGGGTTGCTATGGAATGGTTGCTATGGAGTGGTTGCTATGGAGGGTTGCTATGGACGGTTGCTATGGAGTGGTTGCAATGGGCGGTTGCTATGGACCGGTTGCTATGGAGTGGTTGCTATGAACTCGTTTCTATGGAGGGTTGCTATGGACTGGTTGCTATGGAGGGTTGCTATGGACTGGTTTCTATGGACTGGTTTCTATGGACTGATGGCTATGGACGGGTTGCTATGGACGGTTGCTGTGGACTGGTTGCTATGGACTGGTTGCTATAGACGGTTGCTATGGAGTGGTTGCTATGGAATGGTTGCTATGGACTGGTTGCTATGGACTGGTTGCTATGGACGGTTGCTCTGGAGTGGTTGCTATGGACTGGTTGCTATGGACGGTTGCTATGGACGGTTGCTATGGACTGGTTGCTTTGGACTGGTTGCTATGGAGTGGTTGCTATGGAGGGTTGCTATGGAGGGTTGCTATGGACTGGTTGCTATGGAGTGGTTGCTATGGAGTGGTTGCTATTGACTGGTTGCTATTGACTGGTTGCTATGGACTGGTTGCTATGGACTGGTTGCTATGGAGGGTTGCTATGGACTGGTTTCTATGGACTGATGGCTATGGACTGGTTGCTATGGACTGGTTGCTATGGAGGGTTGCTATGGACTGGTTTCTATGGACTGATGGCTATGGACGGGTTGCTACGGACGGTTGCTATGGACTGGTTGCTTTGGACTGGTTGCTATGGAGTGGTTGCTATGGAGTGGTTGCTATGGAGTGGTTGCTATGGACTGGTTGCTATGGACGGTTGCTATGGACGGTTGCTCTGGATTGGTTGCTATGGACGGTTGCTATGGACTGGTTGCTTTGGACTGGTTGCTATGGACGGTTGCTATGGACTGATTGGTATTGATGGTTGCTCTGGATTGGTTGCTATGGACTGGTTGCTATAGACGGTTGCTATGGAGTGGTTGCTATGGAATTGTTGCTATGGACTGGTTGCTATGGAGTGGTTGCTATGGAGTGGTTGCTATGGAGTGGTTGCTGGGGACTGGTTTCTATGGACTGGTTGCTATGGACTGGTTGCTATGGATGGTTGCTATGGACCGGTTGCTATGGACTGGTTGCTATGGAGGGTTGCTATGGACTGGTTTCTATGGACTGATGGCTATGGACGGGTTGCTACGGACGGTTGCTATGGACGGTTGCTATGGACTGGTTGCTATGGAGGGTTGCTATGGAGTGGTTGCTATGGAGTGGTTGCTATGGACTGGTTGCTATGGACGGTTGCTCTGGATTGGTTGCTATGGACTGGTTGCTATGGACTGGTTGCTTTGGACTGGTTGCTTTGGACTGGTTGCTATGGACGGTTGCTATGTACTGGTTGCTATGGACTGATTGGTATTGACGGTTGCTCTGGATTGGTTGCTATGGACTGGTTGCTATAGACGGTTGCTATGGAGTGGTTGCTATGGAGGGTTGCTATGGAATGGTTGCTATGGACAGTTGCTATGGACTGGTTGCTATGGTCTGGTTGCTATGGACTGGTTGCTATGGAGGTTTGTTATGGACTGGTTGCTATGGACTGGTTGTTATGGACTGGTTGCTATGTATGGTTGCTATATGCAGAGCATGCAGAAGTTACGCAGAGCCAAAAAAAACTGAGCCATATCACCTCAGTGTGTGGGAGGAGCTATAGAAAGCCCTCACAGATGTGTGTATGAAGGTTTTTACCTCAGCGTCTCCTAGGAAACCAATGTAAACATATGCAAGCAGCTAAGCAGAGGAAAGTTCCCTCAGCCTTGTGTGGGAGGAGCCAACTCACCTCACAGCTGTTTGTGAGCAGTTGTTAAACTCCTCAGCGTCTCCTAGGAAACCAATTATTTGGTTTGCAGCCTCTCTGTAAACACAGCAGAAATTGAGGTTTTTATTTTTAATGCATGTCCTGTTTAAATGGTTGTATTTTAAAAACTATAAATCGTACAGCGAATATCTTTATATTTTACGAATCACAAGACCCAGACCTACATTTTGATGTATAGTATGTCTCTGAAATAATAAAATTGAAGGCACAGTCGCAGTTTACAAATTCCAAAGCAGATTTTCGTTTTCTAAACTTTGACCTCCATTGACTTCCATTGAAATAATGGATGGCGTAGGTTGCAAACAAATTATCATATTGTGCAAATGGTTTGATCAATCGCTTAGCCGTGAACACGTGTGGTGGCAGCAGTGATAGCTGAACGTTTTGATATAAGATTTGTGTAGGTCGGCTTGAAAATGAGGGAGTGGTCGCAGTTACAAATCATGTGCTGATTTTTCAGTTTTTGACATTTCACACTCTAGCTCTCCCCATTCATTCCTATAGTAAAATTTCCCCGCAAAAATGATGATATTTTGCGAACGATTCGGCGAAACGTTCCACAAAGTAATAGCCCACCGATCGGGAACAATCCGCACGATTCGATATATTACTCATCTATGTAGTGTAAAAACTGTGGGAGGAGTTAGGGTGGCAAATTTGGCTATAATAAGAATAATATATATGTGAGATAACAATAAGTGATCTTGCTATGCAAGACCACTTAATAATATATATGTGAGATAACAATAAGTGCTCTTGCTATGCAAGACCACTTAATAATATATATGTGAGATAACAATAAGTGATCTTGCTATGCAAGACCACTTAATAATATATATGTGAGATAACAATAAGTGATCTTGCTATGCAAGACCACTTAATAATATATATGTGAGATAACAATAAGTGATCTTGCTATGCAAGACCACTTAACTAGAAAAGATACAATTTCTGGGGAAATTGTGCGACGTGGTCTTGCCTCCACCAATACTCCTGACTGGAGACGGTGCCTCTGGAGATGTAAATGTGATCCAACAGTGTGTCGATCCAGTTCGGTCCATTGCCCCATCAAAAACTACCCCATCAAAAACTACCCCATCAAAACTGCACCATCAAAACTGCACCATCCTATTTGCCCCATCAAAAACTGGTTGCTATGGAGGGTTGCTATGGACTGGTTGCTATGGACTGGTTGTTATGGACGGGTTGCTACGGACTGGTTGCTATGGACGGTTGCTATGGACTGGCTGCTATGGAGGGTTGCTATGGACTGGTTGCTATGGAGGGTTGCTATGGACTGATGGCTATGGACTGGTTGCTATGGACGGGTTGCTATGGACGGTTGCTATGGACGGTTGCTATGGACTGGTTGCTATGGAGGGTTGCTATGGAATGGTTGCTATGGACGGTTGCTATTAAGTGGTTGCTATGGAGTGGTTGCTATGGACGGTTGCTATGGACTGGTTGCTATGGACGGTTGCTATGGACTGGTTGCTATGGACCGGTTGCTATGGACTGGTTGCTATGGACTGGTTGCTATGGACTGGTTTCTATGGAGGGTTGCTATGGACTGGTTGCTCTGGACTGATTTCTATGGACTGATGGCTATGGACAGGTTGCTATGGACGGTTGCTGTGGACTGGTTGCTATGGACTGATTGCTATGGACTGGTTGCTATAGACGGTTGCTATGGAGTGGTTGCTATGGAGGGTTGCTATGGACTGGTTGCTATGGACTGGTTGCTATGGACTGGTTGCTATGGACTGGTTGCTCTGGACTGGTTGCTCTGGACGGTTGCTTTGGACTGGTTGCTATGGACTGGTTGCTATGGACTGGTTGCTATGGACGGGTTGCTATGGAGTGGTTGCTATGGAGTGGTTGCTATGGAATGGTTGCTATGGAATGGTTGCTTTGGACTGGTTGCTTTGGACTGGTTGCTATGGAGTGGTTGCTATGGAGTGGTTGCAATGGACTGTTGCTCTAGATTGGTTGCTATGGACTGATTGGTATTGACGGTTGCTATGGACTGGTTGCTATAGACGGTTGCTATGGAGGGTTGCTATGGAATGGTTGTTATGGACAGTTGCTATGGACTGGTTGTTATGGTCTGGTTGCTATGGAGGTTTGTTATGGTCTGGTTGCTATGAACTGGTTGTTATGGACTGGTTGCTATATGCAGAGCATGCAGAAGTTACGCAGAGCCAAAAAAAACTGAGCCATATCACCTCACAGTGTGTGGGAGGAGCTATAGAAAGCCCTCACAGATGTGTGTATGAAGGTTTTTACCTCAGCGTCTCCTAGGAAACCAATGTAAACATATGCAAGCAGCTAAGCAGAGGAAAGTTCCCTCAGCCTTGTGTGGGAGGAGCCAACTCAGCTCACAGCTGTTTGTGAGCAGTTGTTAAACTCCTCAGTGTCTCCTAGGAAACCAATTGTTTGGTTTGCAGCCTCTCTGTAAACACAGCAGAAATTGAGGTTTTAATTTTTAATGCATGTCCTGTTCAAATGGTTGTATTTTAAAAACTATAAATCGTACAGCGAATATCTTTATATTTTACGAATCACAAGACCCAGACCTACATTTTGATGTATAGTATGTCTCTGAAATTATAAAATTGAAGGCACAGTCGCAGTTTACAAATTCCAAAGCAGATTTTCGTTTTCTAAACTTTGACCTCCATTGACTTCCATTGAAATAATGGATGGCGTAGGTTGCAAACAAATTATCATATTGTGCAAACGGTTTGATCAATCGCTTAGCCGTGAACACGTGTGGTGGCAGCAGGGATAGCTGAACGTTTTGATATAAGATTTGTGTAGGTCGGCTTGAAAATGAGGGAGTGGTCGCAGTTTACAAATCATGTGCTGATTTTTTCGTTTGACATTTCACACTCTAGCTCTCCCCATTCATTCCTATGGGAAAATTTCGCCGCAAAAATGACGATATTTTGCGAACGATTTGGCGAAACGTTCCACAAAGTAATAGCCCACCGATCGGGAACAATTCGCACGATTCGATATATTACTCGTCTATGTAGTGTAAAAACTGTGGAAGGAGTTAGGGTGGCAAATTTGGCTATAATAAGAATAATATATATGTGAGATAACAATAAGTGATCTTGCTATGCAAGACCACTTAATAATATATATGTGAGATAACAATAAGTGGTCTTGCTATGCAAGACCACTTAATAATATATATGTGAGATAACAATAAGTGGTCTTGCTACTCTATAAGTATTTATTCCAATCCAATAAAATAAAAAAAGCGAAATAAATATATAAAAAAAAAAAAAAAAAAAAAAAAAAAAAAAAAAAAGCATTCCTGTCCCCCCCTGCTCTTGCGCAAAGGCGAACGCAAGTGTCGGTCTCGAGTCATATGTAAACAGCAATTGCACCATGCATGTGAGGTATCACTGCGAAAGGCAGATCGAGGGCAGTCATTTTAGCAGTAGACCTCCTCTGTAAATCTAATGTGGTAACCTGTAAAGGCTTTTAAAAATGTATGTAGTTTGTCGCCACTGCGCGTTTGTGCGCAATTTTAAAGTATGTCGTGTTTGGTATCCATGTACTCGGCCTAAGATCATCATTTTTATTTCATCAATAATTTGGGCAATATAGTGTGTTTTAGTGCTTTAAAATGAAAAAAAAAGTGTATTTTTTCTCGAGTCCATGGAATATTTTATATTTTGACCTAAGTTGAGGGAAAAATAAATATATATATTTTTTTTGCGCAAAGTTGTCACTAAATGATATATTGCTCAAACATGCCATGGGCATATGTGAAATTACACCCCAAAATACATTCTGCTGCTTCTCCTGAGTACGGGGATACCACATGTGTGAGACTTTTTGGGAGCCTAGCCGCGTACGGGACCCCAAAAACCAATCACCGCCTTCAGGCTTTCTAAGGGTGTAAATTTTTTATTCTACTCCTCACTATCTATCACAGTTTCGAAGACCATAAAATGCCAAAATAGCACAAAAAAAACCCAAATGACCCCATTATGGAAAGTAAACACCCCAAGCTATTTGCTGAGAGGCATGTCGAGTCCATGGAATATTTTATATTTTGACACAAGTTGCGAGAATATGACAAACTGATTTTTTTTTTTGCACAAAGTTGTCACTAAATGATATATTGCTCACACATGCCATGGTTATATGTGGAATTGCACCCCAAAATACATTCTGCTGCTTCTCCTGAGTACGGGGATACCACATGTGTGGGACTTTTTGTGAGCCTAGCCGCGTACGGGGCCCCGAAAACCAAGCACCGCCTTCAAGATTTCCAACGGCATACAATTTTGATTTCCCTCCTCACTACCTATTACTGTTTTGAAGGCCATAAAATGCCCAGATGGCACACAACCCCCCCAAATGACCCCATTTTGGAAAGAAGACACCCCAAGCTATTTGCTGAGAGGAATGAGTCCATGGAATATTAAATTTTTTGGCCCCAAGTGATTGAATGACCAAAAAAAATAAATTTACAAAACGTTGTCACTAAATGATATATTTCTCACACATGCCATGGGCATATGTGGAATTACACCCAAAAATACATTCTGCTGCTTCTCCTGAGTACGGGGATACCACATGTGTGGGACTTTTTGGGAGCCTAGCCGCGTACGGGACCCCAAAAACCAATCACCACCTTCAAGATTTCTAAGGACATAAATCTTTGATTTCACTCACACAAATCTTAAAGGCGGTGATTGGTTTTCGGGGTCCCGTACGCGGCTAGGCTCCCAAAAAGTCCCACACATGTGGTATCCCCGTACTCAGGAGAAGCAGCAGAATGTATTTTGGGGTGTAATTCCACATATGCCAATGGCATGTTTGAGCAATTTATCATTTAGTGACAATGTTTGGTACATTTTTTTTTTTGGTCATTATTCAATCACTTGGGGAATTTTTTTTTAATATTCCATGGACTCAACATGCCTCTCAGCAAATAGCTTGGGGTGTCTTCTTTCCAAAATGGGGTCATTTGGGGGGGGGTTGTGTGCCATCTTGGCATTTTATGGCATCCAAAAGTGATAGGTAGTGATAGGTAGTGAGGAGTGAAATCAAAAATGTATGCCCTTAGAAATCCTGAAGGCGGTGCTTGGTTTTCGGGGTCCCGTACGCGGCTAGGCTCACAAAAAGTCCCACACATGTGGTATCCCCGTACTCAGGAGAAGCAGCAGAATGTATTTTGGGGTGCAATTCCACATATAACCATGGCATGTGTGAGCAATATATAATTTAGTGACAACTTTTTGTCATTATTCAATACCTTGGGACGAAAAAATAAAAATATTCAATGGACTCAACATGCCTCTCAGCAGTTTCCTTGGGGTGTCTACTTTCCAAAATGGGGTCATTTGGGGGGGTTTTGTACTGCCCTGCCATTTTAGCACCTCAAGAAATGATAGGCAGTCATAAAATAAAAGCTGTGTAAATTCCAGAAAATGTACCCTAGTTTGTGGACGCTATAACTTTTGCGGAAACCAATAAATACATCCTTTTTGCGTTTTTTTTTTACTAAAGACATGTGGCTGAATACATTTTGGCCTAAATGTTTGACTAAAATTTAGTTTATTCGATTTTTTTTACTTTTTGTTTTAAGACAAATAATTTTTTTTCAAAATTTACGGTCTTTTTCCGTTTATATCGCAAAAAATAAAAATCGCAAAAAATAAAAATCGCAGAGGCAATCAAATACCATCAAAAGAAAGCTCTATTTGTGAGAAGAAAAGGACGCAAGTTTCATTTCGGTACAACATTGCATGACCGCGCAATTACCAGTTAAAGCAGCGCAGTGCCAAATTGTAAAAACACCTCTGGGCATTAAGCTGCATATTGGCCCAGGGCTTAAGTGGTTAAAGTATAACTAAAAGCAAAACTAGACCGGTTCCTGTCGCCAAGTTAGGGAGTTTCCCCCCATTTGTCCTGTATACTGTTATCATGGAAAGTGAAAGTAAAGGAAAATCTATTTTGGGTTGACACCAGAACAGTGATAGAGGGGAAAACTTCCAATGGTGACACTAGTTGTGGTGACAACCCAGGATTCCCTCACTTCAAAGGGATTTCCCCTCACTTTGTTTTTCTATGGGACAGTAACTGAAGGGAAATCTCCCCTAGAGGACATTGATGGCAAAAAAAACTGGCAGGGGTTATTACCCTCCCTTAATCATAAATGCCCTTAGTTCTACTTTCAAGCTTACCACTGCTGCCATCAGATTTTGATCCAACTTTCAGTGCGATTACGTAGAGCTACTTGGATGTGGTTTGCATATTCTATATGGCTAAAATCTCACAGCAAAGCAGCACAAGTCACATCTGAAATTGCACTAGTTTGAACGGAGCCTAAAGGGTAAGTTCACCTGTCAACTGCAATGTCAGACTGCTACACACTCTCCCTCCAGCTTTCTGCCCATACTTCTGTACAGGCTTTCAGTTAGAAAGTTGGAGGAAGATTGAATGAACTATGAGCAGGGTGATCAGCATGCTCGTAGTCTATTGAGAATTACAAGCCTTCTGCCATAGTGGCAGACGGGACTTGCAGTTAATTCATTTACAGATCCCTGTGAATGATTGTTGCGGCTGTGCAGATAAAGCCTATTTTAAAAGTGACAGCTACTGTAGGGAACCCCCCACCCCCCCTGCTATGGAAGTGTTGGGCTCAGGGGGTGTGCTGTGCTGGAATACGATACAACCTAAATACAGGTGTAAGGTGAACTTATCCTTTCAGGAACATTTTGGTTATTAGATTCATTTAGCAAGATTTTATTTTACGCAATGTCACTTTGTTGCTAAGGCTAGGAGCTTTCCTAAAGATGGCCCTAGGCTGCACTGGGGGGGGGGGGGGGTATTGGTGCCAATTAAGGGTTCTGTAATATGTAAAATTTAACAATTTTCATGTAAAAAAACATAACTATAATTTATTTATACTAATGGGTTCCTTATGAATGATAAAGGGATTTTTAATACAGCTTACCTGTAAAATCCTTTTCTTGGAGTACATCACGGGACACAGAGCGGCATATTCATTACTATGTGGGTTATATGGAGTACCTTCAGGTGATGGACACTGGCAATCTCAAACAGGAAGTGCCCCTCCCTATATAACCCCCTCCCATAGGAGGAGTACCTCAGTTTTGTAGCAAGCAGTATGCCTCCCAAAAATGGTCCCCATAAGAGGGGTGGGAGCTCTGTGTCCCGTGATGTACTCCAAGAAAAGGATTTTACAGGTAAGCTGTATTAAAAATCCCTTTTTCTTTCTCGTACATCACGGGACACAGAGCGGCATATTCATTACTATGTGGGATGTCCCAAAGCAATGCTTACAATGAGGGGAGGGAGAACATCTTCCCAAGACAAAAGGATTTAATTTAGAGATATACTCAAATCATAATAAATCCAACTTAGTTGAGAAAAATAATTTTTAAATTTAACTCAAAAGGGAGCCCCCGGAATCCGAGGGTCTCAAACTGCAGCCTGCAGCACTGCCTGCCCAAAGGCTGTATCAGTATTCCTTCTTACGTCCAACTGGTAGAATTTTGTAAACGTGTGGACAGAAGACCAGGTTGCCGCCTTGCAAACTTGAGCCATAGAGATCTGGTGGTGTACTGCCCAGGAGGCGCCCATGGCCCTAGTAGAATGAGCCTTTAATGATAACGGAGGAGGCAACCCTTTCAAGCCATAGGCCTGAGTGATTAACTGTTTAATCCATCTCGAGATGGTGGATTTTGCAGCTGCCTGCCCCTTCTTGGGCCCATCCGGTAAAATGAACAACACATCTGTTTTCCGGATCTTCTCTGTAGCTTTAAGATAGGCCTTCATGGCCCTGACAATATCCAAGGTATGCAGCAACCCTTCCTTTCTGGAAGTAGGTTTAGGGAAGAAGGATGGTAATACCAAATCCTGGTTTAGATGAAAACTGGATATAACCTTCGGTAGGAAGGAAGGATGAGGGCGGAGAACGACCTTGTCCTTATGTAAAATAAGATATGGTTCCTTACAGGATAAGGCTGCCAGTTCCGATACTCTTCTGGCGGAAACTATGGCGACCAAAAATACTAACTTCCTTGTCGGTAAAACCAAAGGAGTTTCAGCCAACGGCTCAAAAGGTTGTTTCTGTAAACTTGACAGAACAAGATTTAAATCCCATGGACAAAGCGGGGATTTAACTGGAGGATTAATACGTAAGACCCCTTGAAGGAAGGTCTTAACTAGCGAGTGGGTGGCCAGCGGCCGCTGAAACCACACTGACAAAGCTGAAATCTGTCCTTTGATTGTGCTTAATGCCAGTCCTTTATCCACTCCTAGCTGGAGAGAACTTAATACTCTATCGATGGTAAACTTGCGAGAAAGCCATCGCTTGGACTCACACCAGCCTACATAGGCCTTCCAGACCCTGTAATAAATCACCCTAGAGACCGGTTTCCTGGCTCTGATTAGGGTAGAGATTACTTTCTGAGACAGACCTCTACCCCTGAGAATCAGGGATTCAGCTTCCAGGCCGTCAAATTTAGATGCCGTAAGGCAGGGTGGAGGATCGGACCTTGCGATAGCAGGTCTGGCCGTAGAGGAAGAGTCCAAGGGTCTCCCACTACCATCTTCAGGATTAGTGAATACCATGCCCTTCTGGGCCATGCTGGAGCTACCAGGATGACTGGTATGTGCTCCACCCTGATCCTGCGCAGTAGGCGGGGTAGTAACTGGAGCGGGGGAAATGCATAAAGAAGTTTGAACTGATGCCAAGGGCAAACTAACGCATTGGTTCCGCAGGCTCTGGGATCCCTTGTGCGGGACATGAACCTGTCTAGCTTCTTGTTTAGTCTCGATGCCATGATATCCACATCCGGCACTCCCCACTTCTGGCAGAGTGTCTGAAAGACCTGTGGATGCAGAGACCACTCCCCCGGCAATAGAGTCTGGCGACTTAAGAAGTCCGCCTGTAGGTTGTCCACTCCGGGAATGAATAAAGCCGATATGCAGGGCACATGGGCTTCTGCCCACAAGAAAATCAAGCTCACTTCTTTCTGAGCGGCTTGACTCTTGGTTCCCCCTTGGTGATTTATGTATGCCACCGCCGTGGCATTGTCCGATTGTATTCTCACCGGGAACCCCTGCAGTTTGGACGTCCAAGCCCTGAGGGTTAGTCGGGCAGCTCTGAGCTCCAAGATATTGATGGGCAACTGCTTCTCTGCCGCTGCCCAAGTGCCCTGGCGAGTGCAACCATCCAAAATTGCTCCCCAGCCGATCAGGCTGGCGTCTGTGGCTACTATCTTCCAGGTCACAGGACTGAACGTCTTTCCCTTCAGGAGATTCTGAGGGTTTAACCACCAAGATAGACTTTGCCGGACTCTTGGTGAGAGTGGCAAAGGAATCTCCAAGGCCTGAGGCCTCTTGCTCCATGCTGACAGGATGGCTGCCTGCAGAATGCGAGTGTGGCTCTGAGCATACGGTACCGCCTCGAAGGTGGCCACCATCTTGCCTAGTAGCCGCATACATAGGCGGACAGTTGGCTTTCTCTTGCTCAGAACTATTTGTATTAGCTCTTTGATGGCCTTGACCTTTAATAGAGGTAGGAACACCTTCTGTTGTTCTGTATCCAATCTCATGCCGAGATATTCCAGCTGCCTTGTGGGCCGAAATGCTGATTTGTCTCGATTTAGGACCCAGCCGAACCTCTCGAGGTACTGAACCGTGAGGGCGACTGCTCGTTCCAGGCCAGGAAACGAGTGGTCTACGACCAAGAGGTCGTCCAGGTAAGCCAGGACCGTGACCCCTTGGGTCCTTAGATTGGCTAGGATTGGGGCTAGGACCTTCGTGAATACCCGGGGGGCCGTAGCTAACCCGAAGGGGAGCGCCACAAATTGGAAATGACGCTGAGCCACCGAGAAGCGTAGAAATACCTGATGTGGCTGAAAAATTGGCACATGAAGGTAAGCATCCTTTATGTCTATGGACGCCATGAAGTCGTCCTTCTGGAGCACGGCGACAGCTGACCGAATAGTTTCCATCCGGAATGAGCGGACCTTTAGGTACGCATTTACTCCCTTTAAGTCCAAAATTGGCCTGACATCGCCGTTGGGCTTTGGGATGATAAACAGGTTGGAGTAGAACCCAAAGCCCTGTTCCTGGACTGGTACTTCTACTATCACCTTCTGGCACAGCAGATGATTCAATGCCGCTATCAACGCGGCTCCCTTCACCGGGTCGCCTGGTACTCTTGACTCCTGGTAATGAGGAGGAGGGAATTCTGAAAATTCTAGTTTGTAGCCCGTGGCCACGGAAGACCGTACCCAGCAGTCGGGAATGCTGGCCTCCCAAACTTCTGCAAAGAGACGTAGCCTTCCCCCCACCATCGTGGGTGGGGGCGCGCCTTCATAAGGCCGACTTGGGGGCTGGCTTCGCCGGCTTGCGGTACCACTGCTTCTTGCCCCCAGTGGCTTGGCCTTGTGGCTTATTGTTAAAGCCTGATCTTGCAGGAGGCCGTCGATACTGTCTGGTATTAGAGGGCCCCTGTCCCGGGGAGGGCTGGCGCTTAAACGCGGGCCCTCGGGCTTTCTTCTTGACTGGCAAGAGAGTGCTTTTGCCGCTTGATATAGTCTGAATATATCTATCCAGATCTTCTCCGAAGAGTCGTCCTCCATGGAAGGGAAACCCTACCAGGAGCTTTTTGCATGGGGGCTCAGCCTCCCAACTCTTCAACCATAAGAGCCTTCTCATATGGATTAGAAATAAGGATAAACGTGATGCCTGCTGAATGGAGTCCTTGATAGCATCCACCGTAAAGCGTATAGCCCTCGGTATATCCGAAAATTCCTCTGCCTGCTGGGCAGGGATAAGTTTAAGCATTTGCTTAGTCTTATCTGATAATGCTTGGGTAATTCCAATAGCAGCCACAGCGGGCTGAACTATCGCCCCTGCTGAAGTAAAGGAGGCTTTCAGTAATGTTTCCAAGCGTTTATCAACCGGATCCTTAAACACCTGTACGTTTTCCACCGGACAAGTTAAAGATTTGTTCACATAGGAGATGGCTGCGTCCACCGCCGGGGGCGCCCATCTTTTGGAGAATTTCTCCTCCATAGGATATAAAACAGAGAATTTTTTAGGTGGTAAAAAGACTATCTGGCTTAATCCAATCCTGAAACATGACCTCCTCGAGTAGAGGATGGATCGGGAAAACTGCGTTGCTTTGAGGCGTTCTTAAAGAGCCTAAAGCTGAAACCGCCGATACTTGAGGTTCTGGTATGGGTAACTTAAATGCCTCATGGACCATGTCCGTTAAGGCCTGAACCCACAAACTTTCCCCTTGGGAGGCTGAACCAGACCCCTCAGTATCCAGATCCTCGATCTCTGAACCACCCTGGTCCAAAGCGTCAAGTCTATCCAATTCCCCCAGGGAAAGGATTTCTGTGTCTGAGGGTTCTTGCTCGGGTGACGGAGACCTAGTCCGCTTTCTACCCGATATAGCTTTAGCTATCCTTTTTGCCATTCTTTTCTCTAGTTCACCTAAAGAAACAGCAAGAACTCTCTCAGTGACAAAGCCGGGGTTGGACTGACCTGGATCAGCCCCAGCACCAGATCCCCCAGGTCCCATCAAGGCGTGCCCTGATATGTCCTGTGGGGAGAGCAGCGGCATAGCCGTGTCTGAGCCCTCGGATTTTGCGGGGGAATCCCCACCATTTGTACCCTCTGACCCAGAAGGCATGGTACAATACCGAGGTACACCTGCTATCACCCAGCCACAGACGTAGCTAAGGGGATCTGTCGGTTTGGGAGCGATAGAGACCAACGCCCAAACTGAGAAGGGAGATCAGCAGTTCTTTCCCTTCTTCTCTTAAAAAAAAAAAAAAAAAGAGGAAAAGAAACCACTCTGTTTCCCACTAAGTATTGCCAATAGCCATCTGCTGAAAAAAGGAAAAAGAAAACCTATCTGTAGGTTTGACAGTCCTTAGAAAAACTGCAATTCTTCCTTTCGCCACCGGATGTCCTCGGCGTGCTCCGCTCTGTGTCCTCCTCTCCTCTAGCTCAGGATGACACTGAGCTCTTGGCAGCTAATGGAAGGACCTCCCCTTCCTTTATTTGTGATTCGCCGCCCACAGGGACGCGCCCCCACCACGGAAACGGCGCGAAAATAGTTTATATCTCGGGCGCGCGCGTCGGCGGGGCCATCACACATGGAGGACGGAGCAGCGCAGGCACGCAGGTAAGCCCTTTAGGTAGGTCACAGACCTTCTTTTTAGCATGGGAAAAAGACTCCCCTCTTACAGAGATCCCACACCTAGCGCCAGCAGCCCAGCTAAGCAACACTTACCAGGGAGGTCACATATTACTGGGGAAAAAAGATTGAATCATCCTGTCTCTGTCATAGACATAGTGATTCCTTGCCAATGCAGAGCATACCCAGGCCTGTCCCCCTGTGCACCCCCTGTAGGGAACCTGCTAAGAACCAAGTTCCGCAAGCTCCCCCAATACTTACCTGCTCCATGCCGCAGGACTTTTGCACAGCAAGAGGTCCAATCTTCCCCCATCTCCGTGGGTGGCGTCTAGACCTTCAGGCCCTGGGTTCCTATGAAGGAGCCACTGTCCTGGGCCCATATAGCACCCTGGCAACAGAAACATTAGGCCCCCGAAGGTTTCCAAGTTCTGGGCCCAGGGTCCAGCTCTCTGAACAGAAAGCATGGGCTACACCCCAATGGTTTGGGGTCCGGTTGCTGACCACTTTAGCACTGAGGCCTTTGGACAGAACCGGTTAGCCCACCTTAATGCCAAGGATGTGGAGGTAAGCTAAACCATGACCAACACCTAAGACACTGGCGAAAAAACTGAGGTACTCCTCCTATGGGAGGGGGTTATATAGGGAGGGGCACTTCCTGTTTGAGATTGCCAGTGTCCATCACCTGAAGGTACTCCATATAACCCACATAGTAATGAATATGCCGCTCTGTGTCCCGTGATGTACGAGAAAGAAATGATAATTAGACTGCTCCTTGGATGTATTGGAACTCCTGGTCTATGAATTAGACACCTTTAATTAGCAGTTCCTGGTATGCTATAAATGCACACTTGCAGTTAATCCAATTAGAGGCTTGATAAAGAGAAAACCCCAGAGAAGGGCGCATGGTTTTTGGAGGATGCCACTAGCAAGCCTGACTGCCAGCCACGGCAGGCTCTAATATATAGGGGCCACATCATGGAAGCATTTTTCTAAGAAGTGTGCAAGTCAAACCATTGTTTCTAAGTTTATTAAAGTTCTTTACTATTAAAGTACTACTTTAATGCAGCCCCGGTTTTTATATCCAAGCAGTTTAGAGGCTTTCAGCACATTGAACCCTTAAAGCGGAGTTCCACCCATTTTTTTTTATTTATTAAAAGTCGGCAGTTACTACAAGCATAGCTGCTGACTTTTAATAAACAGACACTTACCTGTCCCAGCGATGCGGCAGCCCAGAGCCTCGGTCCTCTCCCCCTCCTCGGCACCATCGTAGCAACTGTGGGCACTCGGCCATGACAGCTTAAGGCTTCATGACCGGGCATGCACTGTGCGATTTGCGCTGCGCTCTGCTATTGGTGAGCCACTCTTCTGGGACCTGTGACATGCCCCAGAAGATCGCTGGCAGGGAGGGACCGCCTAGGGCGAGAGGAGTCGCCGCCTAGGTGGCCAAGAAGAGAAAGGAGCAAGTGGGATATGAAGTCCTACTAAAAAGAAGATACACACTCCCCCCCCCCCCCTCCAAAAAAAACTACATGTCACGGTGCGAGGCGTGCTTAAAGTAGAAGTTCCACTTTTGGGTGGAACTACGCTTTAAGTGTCCAGGGTGTGCACAATCTTGTTTTCTCTTTTTTGAATATTGAGGGGCTTTGTGAGTTACACAATATGCCAAGCCCCCACAGATTTTTTTTGATGGGGTCAACATAGTTTGCTGGATATTTGACTGAAGTTTGAAGGAAAATAATCAAGTTTTGTACGAAGAGCATGAACTAAACTGATGAGAGCTAAAGTGCAAAAATGATGGCACCAACAAGAAGTCCTTTTCAAGAGATTTTTTATTCCACAAGGTGCAGAGCAACTTTTATTCAGCAGATCCATTTCAAGACTTTGGGATTAAAATGTTGGCTGCTGCTGGAATAAAGGACATGAAAAGGAATCAATAGTGGTGCTGTTAATACTGTAGCATTTCTAGTATATATCGGTGACCAGAGGCTGAAGCTTGTTCATGCTAGAGGTGTATGACTTTGTGGTATAAACTCAACTGAAGTGTTGCGTGGTCGGTCATAGTACATCATCCTGATACAAATCTACAAAACATTTTATTTTTTATACACCTGCACTACTTTCACTTCAAATTCATATCCCTATTTGCTGGAACACAGTAAATTGTGAACACCAAGCAGGTGTTTATAGAAGGTTCCATAAATACATACTAAATATGTCCCAAATGCACACACACACACACACACACACACACACACACAGTCTTTTCTTCACTAGTCCCCATTGGATTTGGATTAGATACCCAACCCACATGTATGCAGTTCAATATTTTTTTTAAAGATAATTTTTTTTCCTCTTCCCTGAATTTTGAACAGGAGCAGCATAGTACAGAGATCTAATGATTGCTACAATGTGCTACGTTGTGGGTATGTGTAATATAAGGCCCTTCAGAGTGCACTATAACTGAAGGCCAAGTTTAGCTCTGGAATAAAAGTGACTGCAGACAAAGGGCCCCAGCAAGAATTAAAAAACAGCAATTTTGAAAAATATTGATTATAAAGTACCATACCTGGATACTAGGATACTTAACCCCTTGATCACATGTATACATCGGGAGCTTTCCATTTTGTGTTAGTTGCTGTGCTTGGAATGAGCAGTGACCGGTGCTTTCAGCACAGTAACTGGTTTACAGATGAATATAAGCATTTGTTCGGCATTAAAGCCCAACCAATGAGAGGCGGCATATATGTGCCACATTGACAGGAAGGGGTTATGCTATGACAAAGATACCTGGTATTCGTACTGAGTACTGTAACACTGTATCAGTATTTCAGTCTCTCTGCATTCCCTTTTATTCATATCATTGGACAATAAAGTGGTTGCTAACCCACTTCTACTAAATCCTCCCATCCTCTGTACCATAATACCAAGTGTCCCTTTGTTATGTAAAAAATCTGCCAGATTGTACCTATACGAGCGTGGCTCCCGACACACAGCTGCCTGTCGGCTCTCTTCAGCTCACAGCTCCAGTGGGCAGGGCCAAGCCCTCCCCCTGACATCAACTGGGGGAGAGAGAGAGACGACAGTCAGCTAAGTGCCAGGAGCTGCGATAGGTACTGGTACGAGCAGACAGGCAGGGAGGGGGAAAGAGGAGACACAGGAGAGCACGGCTGTGGATGCTGGAGGTATGTACTCTGACCACAGTGTTGGGGCTCAGCAGGCCTGATATATTGTGGTCAGCATACTGGGGGAGGGTATAGCCAGGCAGGATCAGGCAGGTTTTTTAATTTTTTTTGGTGTTACAGGCCTGGTTGCTATGTAAATATGCTTTAACCATTTGCCGACCAGCCGCCGCAGATAGACTGTGGCAGGGCGGCTCTATTGTGTGAACACAAGCCTGCAGCACAGTACCGTAGCCAATGCCAGTGACTGCTATGTTCATGGGCCACCTGCGATTGCTCCACAGAGGTGGGGGGGGCGCGGATCTGTCAATGTAAACAAAGCAAATCCCCATTCTGTCAGGGGGGTACAGTGTGATTGTCTGTTCCTAGTGGTTAGGAACAGCAATCTTTCTGTACTCCCAGTCAATATACTCCCCCCCCCAGTTAGAAACACCTCCCTAGGACACAGTTACCCCCTTGATTGCCCCCTAGTGTTAACCCCTTCCCTGCCAGTGTCATTTATACAGTAATCAGTGCATTTTTTTTAGCACTAATCGCTGTATAAATGTCACTGGTCCCAAAAAAGTTTCAAGTGTCCAATTTGTCTGCCGCAATGTCACAGTCCCGCTAAAAATTGCTGATCACTGCCAATACTAGTAAAAAAATAAAATAAAAATGCCATAAATCTATCCCCTATTTTGTACATGCTATAAACTTTTGCTCAAAGCAATCAACATACGCTTATTGCGATTTTTTTAAACAAAAATATGTAGAAGAATACATATTGGCCTAAACTGATGAAGAAATTCGTTTTTTTGGGGGGGGATATTTATTATAGCAAAAAGTAATAAATCTTTTTTTTTTTTTTAATTGTCAGTTTTTTTTGTGTATAGCACAAAAAATAAAAAAAAGCAGAGAAGATCAAATATCATCAAAAGAAAGCTCTATTTGTGGGGAAAAATACATATTTTTTTGGGTACAGCGTCGCATGACGGTGCAATTGTCAGTTAAAGCGACGCAGTGCTGTATGGCAAAAAATGGCCTGGTCATTAAAAGCAGACCTTCAGTAATTTTTTCATCTTTCCATCTATTAAATCTTCTGCCCTTGCTGTTTTAACTTTGAATAGTAAAACATTTTTTTTCTGCCAGTAAATACCTTATACAGCCCACATCCTGTTTCTTGTCTGGTCATTAGCCTAGGCTTATGACATCATGCACAGCTCTCTCTCACTATCATGAGAGTTTGCCAGGAAGGGAGTGGGTATGAGTCATAAGAGGGCAAATGAGAGCTGCAGAGCTGGAGGTGTGTGTGTAAATCCAGGAATTGAACAGGCAGCAGCTTCAGCTGCCCACAGTTAAAATGGCTGCAGCTAGACTTGGTGGAGGGAGATTTCTGCAGCATTTTTGGCAAGTACAGAATCACAGTACATATAAAATATGCAAAGTGGTTGGAGGGAAGCTTCAGAATGGGAGAGATGGTTTGTTTTTACAAATTATGTGAGCAGACTGAAGTTCCTCTTTAACCACTTAAGGACCCCTTCACGCCGATATACTTGGGCAGAAGGGCAGAAGGGCACGGCTAGGCACAAGCACGTACCTGTATGTCTTCTGTACATCCACGATCAGTCTCAGGAGCTGAAGAACGGGGAGAGGTGTGACAATGTCAGTGATCGTCTGTTCCCTGATATGGGGAAAGACGATCACGGACGTCACACGTCCAGTCCCGCCCCCCTACAGTTAGAAACACATATGAGGTCACATATGAGGTTAATTTCTAAACTGCAATTGTAATTTTCACAGTAATCAGTGCATTTTTATAGCACTTTTCGCTGTGAAAATGACAACGGTCACAAAAATGTGTCAAAATTGGCCGATGTGTCCGCCGTAATGTCGCAGTCACGAAAAAAAAAAAAAAAAAAAAAAAAAAAAAGATCGCTGTTCGCCACCATTAGTAGTTAAAAAAAAAAACATTCATAAAAATGCCTTAAAACTATCCCCTATTTTGTAAACGCTATACATTTTGCGCAAACTTATTGCGATTTTTTTTCAAAAATAGGTAGAAGAATACGTATCGGCCTAAACAGAGGAAAATTATTTTTTTATATCTTTTTGGGGATATTGATTATAGCAAAAAGTTAAAAAATATTACATTTTTTTCAAAATTGTCGCTCTATTTTTGTCTATAGCGCAAAAAATAAAAACTACAGAGGTGATCAAATACCACCAAAAGAAAGCTCTATTTGTGGGGGGGAAAAAAGACGCCAATTTTGTTTAGGAGCCACATCGCACAACCGTGCATATGTCAGTTAAAGTGACGCAGTGCCGAATCGCAAAAAGGGGAAAGGTCCTTAACCTGCATAATGGTCCGGGTCTTAAGTGGTTAAGGGGGTAAATAAAAAAGTGAAACAGGATAATTTTTTTAAACAAATGCTTTAAATGCGGGCTTAGCTTCAAAGTGCATTAATGTGCAAGCGGTAAGGCAGCTTATTTTGTAATTTTCAGTTAACAGACTTGCAACAATTATTTCCAATGCAGCGCATTAAAATGCACATATGCTTTACATCCGTGTATCATGCACTAAATCCCCTGTGCATTGTTGCAGACTGACTATGTGTATCGGGGTGCAATCCAAAATTAATGGCATAACAACCCACCGTACTTGGTTTTATGCATTACTGCTTGTTACAGTAACACACTGAGTCTGAGTTTAGTCCTCTACAATATAATTCTATTTTTTTTATTATTTACAGAACCCCTACCAGTATTTACAGTTATTTGCAATTAAAACTTTTAGGCCCAATCCGCTTATCGTATGTAAATCTAACATAAATCTAACGTGAGTCTAGGAGTGTGTTTTTTTTAGTTTACAAACATGATGCAAGGCACAATTCTTAAAGAGGTAATAATCCCAAGTGCAAAATGAGCATAACAAAAAATAAAAAAATCTGTGTTAAAATATAGCCAATCCCTTTGGAAGTTCTTTACCAATGAAGATAACTTTAACATAAACTTAGTGCAATTAATCATAAGAATATCAAGGCATATCAAGGCATTTCATAGGCACTTCACATCAGGCAGGTTTTAGTGCAACAGTAGACATCTCATCTTAAGTAATATTCTTTTGCGATTTACATCTCAGAAGTGATGACTTAATACATGTCCCATAAAGATCATTGTGAGGATAACAATGCCATTTCCTTTAGAAAAAAAAAAGAAAAAGTAAATTACATAACTGTATATTTATAAAAATAAAAAATACCAGGGCTGCACACTTTAACAAAGATGGTTTGATCACTACTGTATTTAACAGATAAACAAGACATGATATACAATGTAAAAAGAAACCTGTCATAGGAAAAATGCATGTGCAGGCATTCACAAGCTGCTCCTTAAAATGCTATTTTTCTAGTCATTGTCCCAAAAAAGGCATACACAGCCAGTTAGGCTTTGAGCTATATACGTTCTTTTTAAAAGTTATATACTCAGAAAATGTTGAGCAACTTGCATTTTTCAGTAGATCAGTTACAACAGCATACACATTTCTTTCATGACAGATTTCTTTTAGCACACCAGAGTATTTTGCTCGTCCAATACTACCCGATTTGAAGCCAGTGTTGCGCCAACCTATCAGATTAAAATTTACTGACAAACCACTGGCACAGCCAAGTTTTTACTGGCATTTCCAAAAGTTAAAAAAATTACAGTTTTAAGTGCAAATTTCAGTATTTAGGTTAAGAAAAAAGTACAATATGCAATTGGCAATATGATTTAAGATACATAATAATGCAAAAAACATATTTATTTTATTTTCTATATATTAAGTAAGTAGCTCAGGGACAGGACTCAGGAGGGTAAGAAATTAGTCAGGCACACACACATATGAAACTGACTCAGTGACAATGACAGCAGTGTGCAGCAGCACAGATTACCGACACAACATGTTCCTTCCTGAGTCACAGCGACAGTCAGTCACTCTCCACACCAGGTGATCCCTCCAGTCCACTCCTGTCTAAACAGCACTGACAGTTCTGCTCCTTGCCTGCCTTGCTCCCGACCCACACACGAGGCTCTGGCCGCTCTGCTTGGCTCCCTTGCACCTTGACATCACAGGACATGCTCAGGCACCGCCTCTGTCAGAGCTGGCTCCGGGCCTATCCAAGCGTCACAGCCATATTTTTTAGTGGCAACCTTTTTCTTTTACTGGCAGGAGAAAATTGCCTGTTTTTTTACTTGCTGTCAGTAAAAATACAGACGGTTGGCAACACTGTTTGAAGCCAAATTAATCACCACCAAGTTAAAAACTAACCAGGTATATCACAAGGTAAAACAAAAAGCTATGAATTTGTGAATAAAACTTAATTCTCAACAGAACATAAAAACACATGTCTACATTTTAAAGAAAAGCCTGGTACAAACTACAGCAAAACTGGAGCATGAAAAGTGAGGTTATTCTTAGAATTAGAAATTAAAAAAAGAGAATTCTAATGACCAGGACTGTGCTGTGGAAATTGCATAAAGGATATTTTAAACAGTCGAAAGTTTAAAAGTGATACTGAAATATCAAAAAAAGCTAGTTCTTTTTCATACTCTATACATGGGTACCTTCAATTTCTCACCTTCATGCAACTGGCCCATCAAGTATTCTTGTAGTCATTTAAACATTTTTGGTAAAAGTGGTAAGCAAGTAGATTAGAAAAAAAGATCACCCTGGGCTTTGGGACTGCTGGAGCAGTAAACAAAAATATGCCACCCCTAGATGTCTTCATACTAGGGGTGAGTGAAACCAATTTGTACAGTAACTTTTCAAAAGTTTTAGAGAAAAACTGAATATTTCAGTGTATTTTTAATAACCTCAGCTTGGAACATGAGGTTGGATACTGCACTAAACATGGCATATTGTAATGACTGGCAGTTTGCTGTTTGCATATCGTAATGTGTACCCGTTTGTTGTCCATTTTTCTGAATTGCGCTTTTGTTTTCCATATATTGTAACTATTGCCCATTTCTTCCCACATAAAACGTAAAAAAAGAGTTTCCTGCGTGTTATAAGATTTGACTATTTGCTGGCTATGTACTGCTACAATTGCCTGTTTCCCCAGCATACTATGAGTACTTAAAGACAGCACAGGCGAAACTTGCTTGGAGGCTTGCCTTTGTCTGACTGAGACTTCAGACTGAACAGACAAAAAGTGAACAGTCAATTTTCACTCCATCATTTGTGAGTTTAAATGTCAGTGTAATTTATTGAGCTGCCTCTGATCCGGAAGGCAGATATTTATTTGTTAAATGTAAAATTTTTGATTCACATTGGTGAACATATATGCACCAAATCGGGGACAAGCTACTATGATGTCTACGGTTCTGGGGAAACACAGATTTCGAGGAAGGAGTCCTAGTTATGGGAGGAATTAAACTTGAACTTTGGATCCTGCCATTGACACCTCAATGGGCAACTTGCATATCTCCCATGTTTGCTTAAATAGATTAAAGCAGACGCTTAATTCTTTTCAACTAGTAGATGCCTGGCGTGTTCTGCACCCTCGGGATAAAGACTATATGTGCTACTCTGCGACCCATAATACGTACAGTAGGATAGACTATTTTTTGGTCTCTCATCGCCTGTTGGACTGGGACCCGTGGTCTGAGATAGGTATACAAAAGTGGTCAGATAATTTTCCCTTATATTTTGCGGTGAAGGTCCCCAATACTATAAAACCTAAATTGACTAGGAGATTGAATGAGTCTCTTAAAATTATATTCTGACAGTGGAGGCCATAGAGGAAGCAATTTCAGCTTTCATTAATGACCATAAAAAAATTATACAGCTGCCCCAATAAAGTGGGAGGCTCTAAAATGCGTGCTCAGAGGAATATTATTATCACATGGCACAATACTGAAGAAGGAAAGGGCTTCCACTATGGCCTCCCTGTTGGAAATCCATGAATTAGAATTGGAACAAACAACATTTAGGAGGTTGCGATTTTCAGTCTCTGCAACATAAGAGACTTACTTGATCAGGCCTCTATGAAGCATAAGGAATGCACGCAACATATGGCATACAAACATGGAAATAAGTGTAGTAAAGCACTTGCTCGTTCAATCCCACAAAACAATTCGCGTCTACTTTTCATGAGTATTATTCCTCATTATATAACAAAGGACTCAAATCTATCAATATCAGATAGATATAGTCATGCTCAATTATGTGACTTCATACAGAGCACTGGCCTGCCAAGCATGCCGAATGAGAGGTTAGAGTGCCTTTTGACCCCATTTACACTAGCAGAAGTCATGCAGGCTAGTAAATCATTGAAACCAGGTAAGAGTCTGGGACCTGATGGATTTTCAGGAATATTCTATAAACAATTTGTAGAGCTCCTTAACCCAGTCTTGTGCAATTTGTTTAATGACATTAAAGCAGATTGTCCATTTACTAACCAGACCCAGGAAACTCAAAAAAGATCCTACCCAGTGTTCGAGCTATAGGCCCATCGCTCTGAATAATGTGGATCTAAAAAATTATGCTAAAGTGCTGGCTTCACGTTTTGGGATTTGTACCAAAGAGGGAAGCTCAGGGTAATATCTGGAAGACTAGCCTTTTGATACAGTATGCCCGGAGATCTAAGAGCCCGCTTTGTTTGTTAGCCTTAGACGCTGAGAAGGCTTTTGATAGTTTAGATTGGAAGTTTATTGTCATTGGACCAAACAGGACTCCCAGAAGAGTTTATACAGAAAATAATGGCCCTACACAGCTCCGTCAGCGAAAATTAATGTTGATGGAACATTATCCCCACCTGTTAAAATCTTTAATGGGACACGCCAGGGTTGCTCGCTGTCACCATACTTGTATATCATGGCCATGGAACATTTGGCGGTTGCCCTCCGGTCAAATCCCTCAATTCAGGGGGTTGAGGTGGGCAATAACACGCACAAATTGACAATTTTTGCAGATGATCTACTTTTATACATATCTAATCCAATAATAGCTTTCCCAAACATATCTATGAATTGGAACAATTTGGCCTTTATAGTAATTTTAAAGTAAATGTTGCAAAATCCTGCTGTCTAAATATCACGCTATCAGAAAGGGACAAAAACAAAGAAAATTATTTTCTTTATTGTACATCACGGGACACAGAGCCTAGTAATTACTAAGTGGGTTATATTCCACCTTCAGGTGCTGGACACTGGTGTAATCAATTAGACAGGAAGTTTCCTCCCTATATAACCCCTCCCATACTGGGAGCACCTCAGTTTTTTTGCCAGTGTCGAAGGTGTTGGTCACGAGTAAACGTGTGCATTTCGTTTCGAATTCGGACACATTTTTCATTATTCGGAATTCGTATGCATCCGAATTACAAAAGTAACGAATTTAAACAAATCCGAAAAAACACGAACGAAATTCGAAATTGAATCAAATTCGAAAACAATAGAAATAGATTTTCTAAAAACTACAATAAAATAATAAAGCAATAGAATAGAAGTTAATAAAATAGAACATGACAGTCTTCCAAAATATGAATAGTATAAATTAGAATTCTAGAATAGATTGGAAATTAAAATTCATGGAAACTAAAATAGAAAAACAATAGAACAGAATAGAATCAATTATTATATATATATATATA